>NC_053491.1:38357884-38645675 GCF_905171775.1 Rana temporaria | reverse complement strand
TAAATATATATATATATATATATATATATATATATATATATATATATAAATATATAAATATATAAATATATATATATAAAAATATAAATATATAAATATATATATATAAAAATATATATTTTTTTTATCATATAGTATCCCTTGTGGTTAGGAGGCGGAATAATTTCCCATCATTGATATTAGTGGAAGAAATGGTGCCCACATCAGTGTCAGTGGGAGAAATTGAGCCCCATTGTTGATTTCAGTGGGTAGAATAGCACCCCATTATTGGTGTCAATGGAAATGGCACCCCATTGTTGGCCTTGGCGCAAGGAATAGTTACCCATCACTAATGTCAGTAGGAGAAATAGTAACCCATCAATGATGTCAAAGGAAGACTTTATGCTCCATCATTGTTGTCAATGGGAGGAATAATACCCCACTCTTGGTATCAGAGGAAGGATCAGTACCTTGTATCAGTGGGTGGAATAGAGTCTCAAATGCTAGATAAATGCAAGCAAAAAAAGAGTCACACCCAGCCCACGGACTGAAGTTTGGAGACCACTGGCCTAGACTATAAAAATAGGTTACCATCATACTATAGGTTGCCATCATCTGTTTAGGGGGAACAAAAATAATGAGAAGGCATTTGGAAGAATAACATGATTCCAGCAATGTCCTCACCCTTCTGCTGTGTACACTGCTTCAGTGGCGCAAGCTGCCGTTACAGCGCCTACAATCCCTCCGATTATACCTGGCATTCCATGAAGATTATGAATTCCGCAAGTATCATGGAGATTCATTTTCGAGGACAATAAAGGCTGTAAAATAGGATTGGAAATAAATAGTTTACATAAAGAGCCTGTCACCTGCCCATGCGATCACATAGGGGGCTTGTTTTATGTTATACAGTAAAATGGAAAAGCAATCCTACAACACTAATGCAAATACACATGTATGGCATTGCGCCAATATGTCACCACAAACATCAAAGTGAGAGAAAACAAATCTGGGGCCATAACTTATTGTTAAATCTAAAGGGATAACTTTTACGCCAACCAATCGCTTGTTAAGATTGTTTTACCAAAAATATGTAGCAGAATACACATTGGCCTAAACTGAAGAAATTTGATTGTTTTTAGCACAAAAAATAAAAACCGCAGAGGTGATCAAATACCACCAAAAGAAAGCTCTATTTGTAGGTATCACAGGACATTTTATTTTATTTTTTTATAATTAAAATGTGTTTTTAATTTATGAGTGAATAACTTATATAGCGCTACAAATGCGAACTGAATCGCCTCAAGGCGCTTTATCACAAGACTGCGCAATTGTCAGTTAAAGTAACACTGCCATATCCCCATAAACGGCCTGTTCATGAAAGGGGGGGGGGGGGTAAACCTTCCGGAGGGCAAGTGGTTGAAGTTTGATGGGTTTGTTATCTATTTACTCAGTGCAACCCCATCTTTTATATTTTACAGAAAAAAATGTGTATTATATTTTGTGCATGCACTAAAATTAGTTTACTGAAAACATTTATGCATATATGTTGCAACATAAAAAAATTGTAACTGCCACCATTTAGAGCCGGTTTACACACAGGCGACACGACTTTGGGGGCGACTCGGCAAGGCGATCTCAAGGCGTCTTAAGAGGCAACTTGCAAAATGACTTCAGTATTGAAGTCAATGCAAGTCGCCCCGAATCGCCCCCAAAGTAGTACAGGAACCTTTTTTTTAAGTCGGAGCGACTTGCGTCGCTCCTATTAGAACGGTTCCGTTCACTACAATGGGACGCGACTTGTCAGGCGGCTGTGTCGCCTGACGAGTCGCCCCAGTGTGAACCGGGTCTAATTCTACAGGGCCTCTTTCAAAAATATATAATGTTTAGAGTTTTAAGTATCTCTTCAACAATAAATGCAGACGTTAACATGGTTGTAAACCCTCTGACATGTTTTACCTACAGGCAAGCCTAGATTTAGGCTTGCCTGTAGGTATTTGCAATATCTCCTAAACCTACATAGTTATTTGCCAAAAAGAATGCACCGATGTCTCTGGTGTATGTGCGCCGTAGACAACGGTGCAAGCGCACTGAGAATGCCGGTTTTGTGAATGGGTAATGCTGGCTTTGGACAGCTCCCTTGCGCATGTGCGGAGTGACGTCATCGACGCTCCGGCCAATCATAGCACCGGAGCGGCGATACCCGGAAGTAACCTCCGGGGGAGAGGTCTGCGGCCAGAGGGGGAGACGAGGATCTAAGGTAAGGTAAGTAATTCATATTCAGTCTGCTAGTCATACTAGCTCATTATGCCTTTGTCTTTTTTTTTGGGGGGGGGGGGGGGTTACAACCACTTTAAATCACCAGTTAGTTTTATAAAGGGTTGTATTAGTTGCACGAGTCACTACTGTATGAACTGCACACATTTTAGACATGTTCCTGAAACAAGTAGTTGATGAGTCGCTGATTAGAGCAGGCTAAATAAAGGCAAGGTCAATAATACTTCACTTACTGAAAGGTAAACATATCCAAGTGTAGAAATAATTCCACATATGAATCCAACTATCAGAGATCCATAGGGGGTAAGCATCATTTCAGCAGCCGTCCCAACTGCCACGCCTCCAGCCAGGGTGGCATTCTGAATGTGAACCTGTAACACCAACATTCTATAAGCACAGCAGAAATACAGTAACAAATTACAGAAACTCTAGGAGATCTCAGTATAGTGAAGTCTACATCATAAAATACCCCTCAGACCTATATAGCAAAATTCTTATTTGGATAATGTCAGAGTGTCAAGACTTTGAAAGATCAGAACAGGACCATACATTTCTGTATTTGTCCCAGTGCCAGTACAGAGCAGAAGGCTCCACCAAAATGAATGCAAAAGTGGTCAAATTATAAAAAACGGTGTTCCGCCCCCAAAAAATAAATAAAAATAAATAAATTAAAAGCCAGCCGCTACACATACTGCAGCTGCTGGCTTTTAATAATCAGACACTTACCTGTCCTGGAGTGCAGCGATGTCGGCACCCACAGCTGATGTTTCCATCCATTCAGCTTCACACCGGAAACCCTACTGCGCATGCCCGCTCCTACTGGCCCGTGGGGGGGGGGGGAAGGCTCCAAATGGCCTATTTAAAAGGAGACCCTGCTGGATGCTAGCTGCTGAATGTTCATCTTCCCCTGATCCATGTTCCTGTGTTCTCACCTGTGCCAACTGATCTTCCGTAGCCGACCTGGCTTGTTCCTAACCTTGCACTGTGGATTCTTACCTTGGTTTGCCTCCGATTATCTCTGCCTGATCTCCTGCTTTTGACTTTGGCTTGCTACTGGACCTTGCTCAGCCTGCTTCCCCAATACCGACCCTGGCCTGCCACCTGACCACCCTTCTGTCTTACTGTGTATGACCCCAAGCTCACTTTGGCTACGTGCCTGACTGTGGTAGTCACCTGCTATCAAGCCACCGGTACCCATGCTTTGCGCCCCCACATTCAGGGGGGCTCAGAGCAGAGCTGCAAGGGAAGCCCTCTTGTCAAATTGGCCTCCAACCAAGGCAACGCGACAGAGCACCCTTAACTTGTTTGGGATTTAGTGCCATGAAATGGACACAAGACCGTCTAGTGGTATATTAACTCAATGAATTGGTACGGGTTAGAATGGTGGTTTGAGCATAAATGAACATACAGAAGGCTGGTTCAGACATGGTCAACTAGACAGCATCAGTACTATTTCAAGGTAACTTAGACTAGAGTTCTATACCACTAGACTGGGTGTCATGTACCTGGTGGGACGCCAAAGCGCCGAGAGGGATTCCCTTGTGGCAAAGTGCAGATTGCTCCTCAAGGTGGTAACAGGGAGTGCTTTGCTCAGAGAATCAGGGGTTGTTAGCTGCAACAGGCTGAGGTAGGGTTGCCAACTCATCCCTTTAAAACAGAACACATATTACACAGGTTCTGAGGCTAATTTAATGCAAATAAGGCACCACGTGAGTTTAATTACCTCCTTAATCAGCCACAGAACCTGTGTAATTAATATGTGTTCGGTTTTAAAGGGATGAGTTGGCAACCCTAGGCTGAGGTGATGAAGACATGTCCGCTGGATGGTAGCTGATGAGCGGGATGCACTTCTGGGAAGGGTTCCCTCCGGAGTACTGGAAGAGACTTGGCAGCAAGGAGAGCCAGGAGCAGAAGTCATGCACGGAAGGTCAGGAGTAAAGCAGCAAGCGGAGTCAGCATCATACAGGGTCTTACACTGGTAATCAGGCAGTAGATCATTTGGGGGATTATGGTGTGGGGTTGTTTTTCAAGGGTTGGGCTTGGCCCCTTAGTACCAGTGAAGGGAACTCTTAAGCATCAACCTGATCATGACATTTTTCCAAAATGTCTTGATATGAACAGTTTGGGGATAGCCCCTTCCTGTGACAATATGACTGCGCACCAGTGCACAAAGCCAGGTCCATAAAGACATGGATGAGCGATGTTGGGGTGGAGGAACTTGACTGGCCTGCACAGAGTCCTGAGCTCAATCCGATAGAACACCTTTGAAATTATTTAGAGCAGAGACTGCAAGCCAGTCCTTGTCCAACAATCGGTGCCTGACCTCACAAATGTGTTTCTAGAAGAACGGTTAAACATTCCCATAGACACACCCCTAAACCTTGTGGACAGCCTTCCCAGAAAGGTTGAACCGACTCAATACTGAATCATACGGACTAAGCCTGGGAGGTCATTAAAGTTAATGTGCGTGTAAAGGCAGGCGTCCTAATACTTTTGTCAATATAGTGTATGCATCATATGGACAGGATTCAGATTTTCTACACTTACCATTTCTAATTTACCCGTTTTGTTGGTTACACTGGAGATGGCAACAGTCGTGAGAACACAGGCTGCCAGAGAACAATATGTATTAATGGCGGCTCTGTGCTGGGCATCACCATGTTCGGAGACAGCAGAATTAAAGCTGGGCCAGTACATCCACAAATACAATGTCCCTGCATATGCACAAAAGAAAATGGTTAGAAAAATGTACTTTTTAGTTTTATATCAAGATCCACTTTTTACTGCGGCAGGGTGGCAGCTGCAGGCTAAGCGGCGTACTGGTACATTGCTCAGTGCATGCATACTGGCACGCTCCCAGAACACGCAGCAGTGTAATCTCATGACTGCTGTCCGGTGGACATAGCGAAACATGGTACCTTGTACCTGGCTGCTGTGAGCGGCTGGGGTACCATGTGATCTCTATAACCAAATCAAACAAAACAGACATGAATGACTTCCATTAACAGTGGCTTGCTTACTATTGTGATGCTGTGATTGGCCCAGGTAGAATGTCATAGCTGTAGGCCAATCACAGCACCATGTACCATGTGAGTAGCTGTACCCAATCACTGCATCACAACAATAAGCAAGCTGTCATAAAAGAAAGCCATTCATGACAATTAAAACTATTGCTGATAACCGTGATCACCCACATCCCCCCAGATTATTACAGTTTCACTATGGTCACACTGAACTACTCTGTTGACAGTTTAAAAAAAAAAAAAAATGTACACACATAAAAAACGATTTTGGAAAATAAAATTTTTCTTAGTTTCTGTTATAACGTTTTGCAAACCAATACTCTTTCTACGTAAATGTAAGACAAAAGGTTAGCGTCTTCAAACTATGGTGTGTATAATCTATCAATCCTGGTGTACTGATCGCACATCACAACTCGCATTCGGCGCTCTATAAGCATTTATTCCAATCCACAAAGTACAGTCTGAGGTACAGTGGAACCTTGGTTTACGAGTAAAGCGGTTAACGAGCATTTTGAGTCAGAATAAAACAAATAAAGTTGCTAGTCTTTCAATTTGTGAGTGTTGTCTCACGCAACAAGCAGAATTAAAGCTCATGGGGTGTGCAGTACCGCATTTGTCGGAGGTGCGGAGGCGCCGGAGCCAATCGGAACAGTTCGTAAATACTCCGTTCCCCGGGTGTTTCCAAGGTCAGCCGATCATTTACGAGGTTCTCCGGCGCGCCCGACCCCCCCCCCCCCCCCCACCTCTAGCCACATGCGGTATTGCATGCCCTTGAAGTCAATGTGGAACAAATCATTTTCATTGACTTCGATTGGGAAACTCGCTTTGATATGCAAGTTCTTTGGATTACGAGAATTCTCCAGTAACGGATTATGCTCGTAATCCAAGGTTCCACTGTATTTAGTAAGAATGGTGAGTTTTTTTAAGTTGTAAATGTTTTTTTCACACAATAAATAATAATAATAATAATAATAATAATAATAATAATAATAATAATAATAATAATAATAAATATATATCTATATCAGGGCTCAAAATTTCAAGTCCTGAGCTACTAGCCAGGCCTCAAGAGTTACTCGCCACCAGTTGCCCCACCTAATTCATACACTGCCCTGCGCCTAATTGCACCCGTAAACACGCCCTCGTAGATTATCTCATGGAATGACAATGTTTTATGCAGAATCAAGTTACAAAATGAAATATTACCAACAACAACTTTAACAAAGAGGGACAGGCCACTGGGGGCAGACCAGAGGGACAGGCCACTGGGGGCAGACCAGAGGGACAGGCCACTGGGGGCAGACCAGAGGGACAGGCCACTGGGGGCAGACCAGAGGGACAGGCCACTGGGGGCAGACCAGAGGGACAGGCCACTGGGGGCAGACCAGAGGGACAGGCCACTGGGGGCAGACCAGAGGGACAGGCCACTGGGGGCAGACCAGAGGGACAGGGCACTGGGGGCAGACCAGAGGGACAGGGCACTAGAACTGGGTCTCTTCCCCATTCTCTTGCTGTCTCCTCTGCAACTCCCATCCATCCTCTCTCTCATTCATCTCATCATCAGGAGCCTGTGTGTGCGGCTCCGCGCTTGCATGTCCCCACTTCCCCCTTTTATTCAGGCTGGCAGAGAGGAGCTGCAGCACAGCGGGAGGGGGTACAATCCAGCGCTGAGATCCACACAACTGCACAGCCATTGACACCATAGCACAGCGCACACTGACAGCGCACAGCACACATTAAGACCAGTCTGTTCACAGTGCTCAGGCTAAACTGTTGGACACTTAGGCCTCATGCACATGAGACGCTATTACAAACGCCTCTAATCTCAGCTTTTCAAAGGCAAAAACCGGCATTTAAAACGCCCGTTTTTGCCGCGAATTGCGCGGCGTTTTACCGCGATTTGCGGCTGTCAGCGTTTATCCCCAAAACACTGTAGACCCTCCCCAAGCTCAGAATCAAACTATTTGTGCCGTGTTTTGCCGCGATTTGCGTCTAAAACGCAAAAGCTGAAAGCTTCTGAACCCAAAATTTTGGGTTTGGAAAAACGGCCCTAAACCCAACTGCTTTGAAACGCCAAAAAACGTGATCGTGTGCATGGACACATAGAACAACATTAAATGTGTTCAGGGGCAGTTGAAAAAAATGCCCAAATGCCTCTGAACTCGAGTTTAGCAGCGTCTCATGTGCATGGGGCCTTACATAGAGCACAAGGAGAAGAAAACTGCACAAACTAGAAGGCTGCCGCTCTCATGTCAGGGCAACTTTCAGTAAGCGCTGCACCGGAGTGGTAATTTTTGCAATCCTCCACCTCACACATTACTTTCTGCTCTCCAGCTACATTGGTCGGGCCCGGGGGAGGGGGGCAGGCTCAGGGAGGTCATACTGTTAGGTCCCATGGCTTAATGAGAATTGTAAGTAGAGCACCTGTGTACTGCTCTGCCTGTACGCGGCTCACCAGACTACTTTTCCCGAGCATGCACCTTTCCTCTTCGGCCGCCAATCTCATCGGGACTCTAAGTGTAGGCACAGATTGGAGGGAGATTGGTCATGCAGCCCTGTCATCACTAGCCCCCAGCTTAAATCCACTCGCCAAATGCTAGTAAGCGAGTGGAAATTTTGAGGGCTGTATATATAAAATTTTTTGCTATAATAAAAATATCCCCCCCCCCCCCAAACACCAAAAACAAAAAAAAGTCATCCGTTTTAGACCAATGTGTATTTTACTACATATTTTTGATAAACAAAAATCACAAGCGTATAGTGATTGGTTTGCGCAAAATTTTTAAGAATTACAAAATAGGGGATATATTTATGGCATTTATTATTATTTTTACAAGCAATGGCGTCGAGTAGCGATTTTTTGCGGGACTGCGACATTACAGGGAACAGATCAGACTCTTTTTGGGACAGTGACATTTTTACAGCAATCAGTGCTATAAAAATGCACCGATTACTGTATAAATGACACTGGCAGGGAAGGGGTTAACACTAGGGGGCGATCAAGGGTTAAATGTGTTCCCGGGGGGGGGGGGGGGGGCAGAAGGGACTGAAAAGGAGTAGAGAGATTTCTGTTCCTGATCACTGGGAACAGATGATCTCTCTGTACTCCCCTGACAGAACGGGGATCTGTTTGTGTACATTGACAGATCCCGGTTTTGGCTTTCTGTAAAGCGATCGCTGGTGGCAGGCAGACATCACGACCGCCGACCACGCACATTGGCTCTGGCCGTCTCCGGCGACGGCGCTGTGCGTCTCCGGCGCCATACACGTGCCCACTGTGCGAAGAGACATACAACTAAGGCAATTCACACAATAGAGCCGACCAGCCTCAGGATAATGACGGCGACTGGTCGGCAAGTGGTTAAGCACAAGTCTCATCGGGAATATTGACATTCTTTCAATGGGTTTGCAGGTGTTCATAAATGGCAGTGCCAAGCTCCTCATCCCCTTTGCTTGACAATCCCTTTCCAATCACAATTAAAAATGGGCAGAATAATTATTCAAAATTAGACATCAATGGGGTTCAGAATAAAGTTCAGAATTTTTTTGGACGTATGGAGGTTCGTTAAATGACCTGTTCAGATGCACATTATACCATACAGTCAGTTTTCAGAATGTACAATCTATGTATATAGTACATGTATAATCTTGTATATATTAAGAATAAAAATCATAGTCTGGAACAGTGTCACGTTGTGCTGGTCATCATGATCATCTCTGACAATGTAAATCATGTCTGTAGCCTCTTAAAGTGTTACTAAACCCAGGAGCCTGCATTCACTATATCTGGCCTCCCACAGAACACAGACATGCAATAGTTTTAGTAAATATAAAACTGCTAAATACCTTCTCATTAGCAGTATATAGCAGTCCTGTGACCTCTATTAGTGTCTGGTTAAAGCTTATAGGAGGAGGAGGAGTTTTCATTCCCTGTGAATGTCCTATAGGGCTACAGGATCCCTGACCCCATGTTTGGACAGTGCCGATTGGCCCTGTGCTGGTCGCATGCACTCTACTGAGAGAGAAAAAAAAAAAAATCTATAGCAACACAAACTGAGCATGTTAGAGAGTCCATTAACGGTCTTACCCAGAGATGTTTTGGGGACAAAGAAAGAAGGGGAGGATCAGAGAAGACGGGATCAAACAGCCTTTTTACACAATGCAGAGGATTAACCCATTGGATTCCACAGTGAGTATAAGCATGCTTCACTGCATATACAGACTGATGATGTTACGGTTGTGGGTTTAGTAACACTTTAAGTTCCCTAAAAACAGTCACATGGAAAAAAAACGAAATGTTCTATTATACAAACTCACCTATCATTGCAAAGAGATCAGATGTATACACAGATCCTTCCTTGTTGTTGTTTTCCTTTAATTTTGGACGCTGTAGGATCCAGGCCACCGTCAATCCAAAATACGCCCCAAATGTGTGGATAGTCATGGAGCCACCAGCATCATTAACCTGCAGTAGGAATTGTGGCTGGTTAGTTACACAGTTGTAAAACATGGTAAAAAGGTTCCATCAGCATCTTATCTTCAGCTTTACCTTAAACCCACCCCATACACCCAGTGAAGTGAACAGCCTCAGATACACAGATAAACCAAATCTCTCCCTACATAAGTTTTACATCCATATCTGCTTCACATTTATATACGGTTTAGAAAGTTCAGATCATGTTAGATTTTCTCTTTCCTGTTTAACACAGAGTGTGATGTTTGGGCATACAGCCAAGATTGCTAATTGGAGGAAAGGCACACACCCCCTCTCTTCATAGACAGAGACTCTCAGGAGGCATTTTGTAATAGGACCTGCTCCCTGCTAATTTCTGGCAACCTCCCCAGACAGAAGATTCAGGCTGCTTTTGTCTAAAGTGTCCAAGAATGTCAGTCTGATAAGTTATCAGGCTGATAACAGTAACGGTTGAGGAGAACGCTATAGGACTTGGCTCATTGAAGAGAGGTAAAAATAAAAAAACACAAAATTCATGAAATCGGGTTTACATCCACTTTAATGATAAAAAAAAAAACTTCTGGGAGTGATTGTATTTATTTTTTTTAAATAAAAAAAAAAAAAAAAAAAAGAAGGTATTAATTCCTGCTATTGGACCACAATATTTTTACCTTTTAAAATTTTAGGCTCCATTCACACCCAAGTATACTGCAGTGACACCGCATTTTTTTTTTTAGCTTTTTTTTTTTTAACACGTTTCTTGGAGAGACAATTCATTTCAAATGGGTCTCCCTCCGCTACATAAATGCACCAAAGAAACTCGAGTACCAAATTTTGGCACAGAGCCAAGCGCTTTTGGCGCTGCATTTTTTGCCCCGCTAGCGGCCGGAAAAGGGTTAAAAACCACACACACACACACACACACACACACACACGCCGCTGTATCAGCGCTTTGCAGGCAGTTTGACCACACTGCCCATTTATTTCAATGGGCACTGCTTGCAGGAGTTTTTTTTTTTTTTTTTAACGTCCTGCCAGCGCATCGCCTCAGTGTGAAAGCACTCTGGCTTTCACACTAACTGCAGGGGAGCCGTTTTTCAGGGGCTTTACAGGTGCTATTTTTAGCCCAAGAGCACCTGAAAAATTCCCCCAGTATGAAAGGGGTCTTAAGCACATTTCCCCCCCCCCATGGTTAGAAAGCACTGCCAGGGAAAACACGTAACCCTTTGATTGCCCCTGATGCTAACCCCTTCCCCGCCAGTGTCATTTATACAGTGAGTGTGTTTTTTAGCATTGACCATTGTATTGGTGTCGCTGGTCCCCAAAACGTTTGTGCAAACCAAGCAATATATGCCTATTGGGATATATTTTTTTTTTTTTTTTTTTACAGAAAATATGTAGAATATATCGGCCTAAACTGATAAATACATTTGTTGTTTTAGATTTAGTTTTTTTGATATTTTTTTTTTTTTTGCTACAATACATATTTCCAAAATTGTCGCCACGTTTAGAGCGCAAAAAATTAAAACCACAGAGGTGATAATATACCACCAAAAGAAAGCTCTATTTGTAAAAAAAAAAAAAAAGAAGGACGCCAATTTTGTTGGGTACAACGTCGCAGGACCGCGCAATTATCAGTTAAAGCGACAGTGCCATATCGCAAAAAAAGGCCTGGTCATTAAGAGGGCAAATCCTTCTGGGGATGAAGTGGTAAAAAAAAAAAAAAACACACACCACACAAACAGGAATTTTGCTTGCACGTGATAGGATGGTGGAAGTCAGCACAGCTTCGCCTCATTCACCAAGCTCTGGGGCAACTTCTCTTGTTAAAGTGACCGGCCTATTTGCATTTAGTACATTAACCCAATACTGCTTCAGGATTGTCCCGCTGTCCCTCCTTGAAGCTCCATGGCCGGGTCTCTACTGTGCATGCGTGAAGCGCGCTGCACTTTCTAAATGGCCCAGCAGCAGAAAAAAAAAAAAAAAAAAGGGAGGCCGGGGGCCAAACTTCTGACGTACCTCGCCAGGGGTAGGCAAGACGGGATGACAGGGTACCTGTCGAAAACCGGTACCCGCTCCTCCCCCTCGAAAGGTGCCAAAATGTAGCATCGTAAAAGGGGGAGGTGACAGATGAGCGGAAGTTTCACTTTTGGGTGGAACTCCGCTTTAAAAAGGAAAATTGTTCGTTCTGTTAACGTATGAGAATTTTTTTTGGGGTTTGCCCCCTTTGGAAATTTTCATTTGAAAAGTCAGAATCGGATGTAAAAAGTTGCGAACACACCATTTAAAAATCCAACAATCGTGCCTCGTATGGAATTTCTCTTCCAATTTGTACCCCATTTTAATCTGAGAGTCTACATTTTTCACTTGGAAAACCACAAAACAAAATTGCAGGACAGTTTTTTTTCCTTTGGTTACATAATAAATCAAAATTAAAAGCGGAGGTTCACCCAAAAATCAACTGTCACTAGATCCAGCATACTGCTGACATCAGCAGTATGCTGGATTTTTTTTTTGTACTTCTCATTTTAGCGGTCTTTCTTCTCCGGCACCGAGCGGCGTATCCTTCCGGGTATAGGCGTTCCTAAATCAAGCGCAGTTGATTGACGGGCTTGGATAGCGCGTCACGCCTTCCGAAAATAGCCGACGTGACTCTCGGCAATTTACGGCGCCTGCGCAGTCAGCGCTACACGGCAGGCGCCGTATAGCGCCGTAAGCAGCCGAGTGTCACGTCGGCTATTTCCGGATGGCGTGACGCGCTATCCAAGCCCATCGATCAACTGCGCTTGATTTAGGAACGCCTACTCCCCGCAGGATTCCCCGCTCGGAGCCGGAGAAGAAAGACCGCTAAAACGATAAGTACAAAAAAAAAAAAAATCCAGCATACTGCAGATGTCAGCAGTATGCTGGATCTAGTGACAGAAAGTTGATTTTTGGGTGAACCTCCGCTTTAAATATATTTTTACATTACATTACATTATATTACATTTTTGGATGTCAAACATTACATTATTATGCAATCAAAAACACAATTTTTTTGTTATAGAATCATTTATGTAAATGGCATGCCGTCATAAGACTAGCAATCCAGACTTCGCCTTGCACAATAGTTTGAAGAATACCGAATCTGCCTCCCTCCCCAATCACACCCATTCCATTGGTAATCATTTTCAGGGAGCAGTTTATTTTGACAGTATTGTATTACAGAAAAATTGCAGAAACTGACGAGAACTGTTCCCAACTTCTTCTCGTGTGAATATAAGGCGACATAGTGAGAAGAAGCAATGCGGTAAAGATGGGCCGATATTCACCAATCTGCAATATACGTCAGTTGTCCTTATCCTTGTCGCCCCCCCCCACATTACAAAAAATGTTAGATAATAAATAGGAAGTCAAACGAAATGTAAATCTTACATGGAGCAGGTTGAGAAGAATATATTCGTTCACCGCAAAGAGCGTCACTTGGAACAAGGTCATCAGCATGACTTGTACAGGACTGACTGTCCCCAGAACTCCACCAAAGGCAATGCACACAGATCCCACACAGAAATCAGCGTTGATGAGGCTGAAAGAAATTAATGAAATGAGTAAGTGAAAACCAGAAGAAAAAAAGATTAAATAGCAAGTACATGATAATTGGAAAACTCAATTTTAGTATGATTCAGATGCATTTTTATGGCACGTGGCGGGGGTTATTTACTAAAACTGCAAAGTGCTAAATGAGGTGCACTTCTGCATAGAAGCCAATCAGCTTCCAGGTTTTTTTTGCCAAAGCTTTATTGAACAAGCTGAAAATAGAAGCCGATTGGCTACCATGCAAAGCTGTACCAGATTCTGAGTGCACCAGTTTTAGTAAATCTACCCCATGGTGTAATATTATTCGAATTAATAATGCGCCATAGGCGTGCTCACAGGGTGTGCCAGGTGTGCCTGGGCACACCCTAATGACCCTGTGCTGTGCAGATTTCCCCTGCTACTTGGCTGCAGAAAAAAGGAACTCTGAACCCTGATATTTCACCAAGGCCCCCATTGGGTTCCAAAAAAAAAAAAAAAAAATGTAAAAAATAAAATATTGTAAAACAGAATATATTGTAAAAAAAAAAAATCAAAAAAGTAACAATAAAAAATAACTGACACCAGTCTCTGCCCTTTCCACATCATCCACCGTTCTACCGACACTGTCCATTGCCCCATTGCTTTGGGGTGCCCACCCTAATGCAATAGGCTGCGCACACCTATGTAATGCGCATTTACATTGGTCTCTACCCTCAAGGAGCTTACCATCTAAAAAGGTTCCCAACTCGCATTCATATACTAGGGCCAATTTAGACAGAAGCCAATTAACCTACCAGCATGTCTTTGGAGTGTGGGGGGAAACCGGAGTACCCGGAGGAAAACCCACAAAGGCACAGGGAGAACATGCAAACTCCAGGAAGGTAGTGTCATGGTCGGGATTCGAACTGTTACTGCTAGGCGAGAGTGCTACCCAGTATACATACATACATATTAACACATATATTATTATTCAGGATTTACATAGCGCCAACAGTTTACGCAGCGCTTTACAACATGATACCAAACAGTACAGTTACAATACAAATCAATACAAGGTTCAGGATTGTGTCTATGGGAATGTTTGACCATTCTTCCAGAAACGCATTTGTGAGGTCAGGTACTGATGTTGGACGAGAAGGCCTGGCTTGCAGGTGCTCTATCAAGTTGAGGTCAGGACTCTATGCAGGCCAGTCAAGTTCCTCCACCCAAAACTCGCTCATCCATGTCTTTATGGACCTTGCTTTGTGCACTGGTGCGCAGTCAAGTTGGAACAGGAAGGGGCCTTCTCCAAACTGTTCGCACAAATTTGGGAGCCTGGAATTGGCCAAAATGTTTAAAGGGTTTTCTTCACTGGAACTAAGGGGCCAAGCCCAACCCCTGAAATGAGATCATTCTTTCAGCCGACCCATCGACAGCTGTCCTCCGGATCCAGCATCAGGGAACGCCTAGACCGACAGGTGTACGACTACATCGGGTTAACGGCCAATGTGGACGCACTGAGAAATGATGAACCCCTGGACTACCGGGTGGGCAGGCTTGACCTCTGGCCAGAGCTTGCACAATTTGCAATAGAACTGTTGGCTTTCCCCTCATCCAGTGTCCTGTCCTAAAGGACGTTCAGTGCAGCAGGGGGGGTCGTGACCGATAAGCGCACTCGCCTAGCTCACAACAGTGTTGATTACCTCACATTTATAAAAATGAAGCATGGATCTCGGAGGAATTCAACACGTGACCAGTAGACCATGTTTCATCAAATGGGAGATCAATCAGTCTCAGCCCAATGGCTGTATATATGCATTCATTCTTTTTCATATTAAAATAAATTGCCCCTGCATTTGATCATTACTGGTTTTAGTAATAACTTAAGACAGGGGTGCCCAACCAGTGACCCGGGGGCCACATGTGGCCCGCGTAGCCCTCTGATGTGGCCTGCAACCTCCTGCTCTGGGATGGAATAGAATACTGTTAATACAAGGTTTATTACTAAAATCAGTGTATATATGGGCATATCTTTTCTGCCCAGAGGCGATTAAGTTCGCATGTGTTGCGCTATATAAGTTTTCATTCATTCAGTACAGTAGTTACTGGGCTGCTTTAAAACTGATCCGCAGGTGCAGATTAGTTTACCTACACTGAGCCATAGGCTTCTGCCATTGCTTGCGAGTTTGGTGAGCTTTCTGAAAGTGCACCAAACCTGCAGAATATAATAGAAGTCTATTGCAAAGTGCAGTGTCCACTCTGCATATGCCGCGAACATGCCATCCACCCGCTCCGCTCATTGTGGCCCGTGACCGGTTACCAAGTCGCTTAAGTGGCCCTTGCTCTTCAAAAGGTTGGGCACCCCTGACTTAAAACATAGGCTGCGGAGGGTGGGTGCAGACCGGAGCTCACTCACTCTTGTTGCAGATGATGAAAGCAAACACACACACACACACACACACACACACACACAGGGCCGGATTAACAATGGGGCTGATGGAGCTGCAGCTCCAGGCCCCTTTCTCAAGATAGGCTCATTTGCCCAAAAAAAAAAAAAAAAAAAAATTTTTTTTTTTTTTTAAGATCGAATTTGGGGAGTTGTAGCTCGATGACCAGAGGTCACAGAAACCCCACATTTGGGGGTAGGCATGGGAAGAGCTACCCCACAACTGGTTAAAATATGGGACGGCTATCATTTATGGTTCCGGAGATACGGGCCTGCTTGCACAGCCTGTCAGAAGCTACATTCAGAGCGGCCAATATAAATACAAGCTGACACACTACAGCAGACTGATAGGATCACAGTGCTTATAATAATTATTTGTATATTACTCATGGTAATTAACCCCTTGCCACCCAGGCCAATTCTGACACTTCTCTACTACATGTAAAAATCATCATTTGTTTTTTGCTAGAAAATTACTCTATGGTGGTCTTTGCACTTTTTATGTTGCACGGTACAGAGCTGCACGATTCTGGCTAAAATGAGAATTGCAATTTTTTTGCTTAGAAGATAGATCACGATTCTCTCACGATTGTTGCGGCGTAACATCTTTCACATTAAAACAAACAAAAAAAAAAAAAATAGGCTAACTTCACGGTTTTGTTTTTATGGTTTTTATTATTCATTGAAGTGGGAAAATGCAGTGTGACATAAAATATTGCAGCAATTGCCATTGTATTCCCTAGAGTCCCTGCTAAAATATATATAATGTTTGGCAGTTCCAAGTAATTTTCTAGCAAATAATATTGCTTTTTAACTTAAGAAACAAGTGTTGGACTTTAAGTGGTTAAATTTAGTTACAATGTTAGTTACAATGTTTCATTTTGTTTACAAACTTCGCAGACTGCCCAGATTTGTTCTTTACACACAGAAGTGTATCCCTTTGATCTAAGAAGGAAGCGTTAGTTACAATGTTTCCTGTTTAAAAACTTGGCAGACTGCCCAGATATTTTCTTTTGATAGCTGAAAGTCTCTGCACTTGTTATATGAAAGAATCAGCAAACTCTGCATTGGAGATCGTCAGGGGGGTTGAATCGAGATCACGATTTTTTTAACGATTAATTGTGCAGCTCTCGCACAGTATTTGCGCAGCAATTTTTCAAACATGTTTTTTTGGAAAAAAATGTTTCATTCATTAAAAAAAACAGTTAGTTAAGTTAGCACAATTTTTTTTGGTATCCTAAGCGATGCTTTACATTTTTTTAGGTTACATGTTTAGAGTTACAGAGGAGGTCTAGTACTAGAATTATTGCTCTTGCTCTAACGATCGTGGCGTATGTAACCTGTGTGTATCTGGCTCTGATACTACCAGTGCCTACCCAGCCACTGACTAGTATCTCTCCCCAGCCTGTCCCCACACACCCTCTCACCTGCTGACCTGTGGATGGGGGAATCACTCCTGCAGTGTTATTGTGTTCTGCCAGTGCGTACAATGATCAGTGTTGCTGATTGTTTTAAGAAAAAAAAAAAACAGGCTGGTTGTACTCAAGTTGATTAATGGATTGACTTGTGTAAAACCAGCTAGCCCATACATAGATTGACTATGGCTGGTCTCTGCATAATTGGCGTAATTTCAATCCATGTATGACCCGCTTAACCACTACTCAGTCCCTAAATATCCTTCCACTCCTGTACATAGTGCTCACTGTCATACTCTCCACACTTCTCTCCTATACATAGTACCCACTGTCATACCCTACACACTCCTCTTCTGTACATAGTGCCCACTGTCATACCCTCCACACTCCTCTCCTATACATAGTGCCTGCTGTCATACACTTCTCTCCTGTACTTAGTGCCCACTGTCGCACCCTCCACACTCCTCTCCTGTACATACTGCTCACTGTCATACCCTCCACACTCCTCTCCTATACATAGTGCCCACTGTCATACCCTCCACACTCCTCTCCTATACATAGTGTTCACTGTCATACCCTCCACACTCCTCTCCTATACATAGAGCCCACTATCATACCATCTACATTCCTCTCCTGTACATACTGCCCACTGTCATACCCTCCACACTCCTCTCCTGTACATACTGCCCCATCATACCCTCCACACTTCTCTCTGGTACGTACTACCCTCTGTCATACCCCCTCACTCTTCCCGTACATACTGCCCATTGTCATACCCTTCACACTCCTCTCCTGTACATAGTGCTTTTTTCCGTACCCTTTGTACTCCTCTCCTGTACATAGTGCCCACTGTCATACCCTCCACACTCCTCTCCTGTACATACTGCCCCATCATACCCTCCACACTTCTCTCTGGTACGTACTACCCTCTGTCATACCCCCTCACTCTTCCCGTACATACTGCCCATTGTCATACCCTTCACACTCCTCTCCTGTACATAGTGCTTTTTTCCGTACCCTTTGTACTCCTCTCCTGTACATACTGCCCACTGTCATACCCTCCACACTCCTCTCCTGTACATACTGCCCCATCATACCCTCCACACTTCTCTCTGGTACGTACTACCCTCTGTCATACCCCCTCACTCTTCCCGTACATACTGCCCATTGTCATACCCTTCACACTCCTCTCCTGTACATAGTGCTTTTTTCCGTACCCTTTGTACTCCTCTCCTGTACATAGTGCCCACTGTTAGACCCTCCACATTCCTCTCCCTCACCGGCACATACTTTCCACTTATATACCGTCCATACTCCTCCCCTATGTCGCTTACCCACAAAAACAGTTCTTTAAAATTATACTGAATATCCTCAATGTTACCAGCTCTAGAATGGACACACTTTTGTTAGTTCAACTAAAGGAAATATCAGTTCTCATATTTGTTCTGCCCCATTATTAGTACTCATTTAATTTTGTGATTACTACTGTGATGTATAGAGGAACACCGGGGATCTCAGCTACTCTAAATATAGCACTTATATAAAAAAGTGGCCCTGAAAATATTTTTTAAATGTTGGCAACTGTGCACTTAGGCACTGCCCAAGGGCCACCGTCCACTGGGTCAGTAGGGGGCCCCATGAGAGGCTCCTGGGATCCTGTCATAATAAAGCGGTAGTAAACTTTCCTGACATTACTACTTTTTAGAGGCCCTGGGGTAGGTTATGCCACAATGTACAAGTATGCACAGCATATTAGCACATTAGGGTACACTTACATTTTCAGACTGAGCCCTCCAGTGCTGCGATGAATCAGGCGGGGCCTGGACACTTCCATCTTCACCCGGTCTTCCTTCTGGGTTCTGTGCCTTTGGTCACTTGCCTTGGCTGGGCTGCGTTCATGTCATTCCCACGCATTTATTTATTTATTACACCCCATTCACACCTCCGCGCCAAAACGCCCGACGCCGGCCGCTCGTGCCGCTGGAGGGTAGAATTCCCATTGCCGTCTATGAGATGGTTCACATCTCATAGACGCCGTACACCTGCGGCATGAAAAAAAGTCCCGGACCCTTTTTTTCAGGTAGCATTGGCGTTTGGCCATACAAAGCAATAGGAAGGATTTGTAAAAAAAGTTACACTATTCGCGGCAAAATACGCCGCGTACGCGGCGTTACTTGTCGCGGAGGTGTGAATGCAGCCTAAAAGGCCCCACCAAAATCCTCAGCACCAGGCCCATGATGTTCTTAATCTGGCCCTGCACACACACTCCCGTGGTCGGAGACAGCTGTCAGAGCCTGGTTGGCTACATTCGGCCCAGGGGCCTTGTGTTTGACACGTGTGCTCTAGAGACTCTTGTAGCAATTTAACCATGAGCACCAGCACTAAGCTGACATATTACCCCGAATTTGAACAGCGTCCAAGTTGACTTCACTGCCCAAGGAATAACCTTAATCAAACCCAGTACAGATAAAAATTTAAGAATTGCACCATCAACAAGGTGTAACAAGTTTATAGATTTTAAAATATAAAAATGTTAACGAGTTTACACATTTCAACTAATTATTTGAAAACAAGGGAGAGGTAAGGTGTCACCGAGTTGAACGATAATATTTAATTATACCTGTAACTGCCCTGCAGGCATCTACTAGATATCTGTGGTGCCACGATGCGTAAACTTTTAATAAAAGCAATTTACTAAAATGTGCTTGCATCATAAAAATATAATATCTGTTCATGCCACAATGAGATGCGTGATGTTTTACAGTGGGAACCTTTCCTTTTCTGACACAATTAATGCTATTCAGGTAAATAATGATCACATAAATGAACTGAATTTATGAACTTGGTAAGAATACGAAGAACATGACCGTATATTGTCATCAGTTACCAAAGATTATCGTAAATCACCACTACAGTTTTATGGCAATTAAAAAGCTATGCTTTAATAGTTACCAAGTTAAATGTAATTATACAATAAGCTAAACAGTAGACATGCTATATTATTTGTCATTTACTGGGTGGAAAGAATGGGTGTGCAAGGCGTAGCCTCTAAAGCTTACACCCTTTCTGGCATTTTCATTTTTTTTCTTCTGAAAAGTGAATCAAAAGTTTACAGGACACTGTACAGTAAGCATATATTGACCACCATGTTTTCAAAGCCACATGCACACTATCAGGGTCGCACCGGTGTCTGGTGAGCCTCTTCTCCAGCCAGGCAGTCAAGTGTTGCAGTTGATCTGCAAGGCCTCATTCTATTAATGTTTGGTAAATCTAAAGGAAAGTTGAACTAGAAATGTGTATATAGTGTATGGCCAGCCTTAGAATTCCTCAGATTGCTGCTCTTTAAATCCTTCTGCAGACCTTTTGTGACCACATATTTGTTCTTTAATCCGTTTTGATGGTTGGCTCCGTTTACCTCTGGCAATGATCTAAGGTTAAACCTCCCCGAGTTAGCTTTTGTCTTGTACCACATGGGTTCTTGCAAGGTGGCATAGGTGCAACAGGGGCATGCATGCCGTAGGAGCTTGCCCGCTAGGGTGACCACATTTCCAAACATTCAGGGACTCACCCCCCGCCACCCTTCACAAAAATCATCATGTTCTACCTAAAAGCACTGATCATACCCCCCAAAAAAAGGCCGCTGCATCGCCACCTTACTCACTGACAGGATTTGTCCTTCGCCGGCCGAGACCCGTTTTACCTTGTTCCAATGCTGGCTCCACACTGCCCTGCGGGATATTATGATTTCTCCAATCACAAGCAGGGGGCAGGGATTTGCCACTCCAGACTTTCCCGGCCAAGTACTGTCAGTGAGTAAAGCGGCGACGTGGCGGACTTTTTTGGGGGCATCAGATCGTCCCAGTGGAGGGGTGGCTGTGTCCATTTCATTCCGGGACACTGTATTGTCCTAGAATTAAGGTGCCCGGGACGGACCGCATGGTCACTATCACCTGCTGGCCACTGCAGTGAAGAGAGGCAGAACGGAGATCTGCCAATGTAAAGAGGGAGAGGGAGAAAGAAAAAGACTTTTCCTAGTGATCAGGAACAGCGATCTCTCTACTCAGTTAGTCCATCCCCCTGACAGTAAGAATCATCTCTCACTAGGGGACATGGGGTCAGATCTGTTGGCCGCAATGTCGCAGATCCCCGCAAAACAAAAAGCTGATCCCCACCGTTACTAGTAAAACCAATTAAAAGCCCCCAAATCTCCCCCCCAATTTGTAGTCACTATAGCTTATTACGTTTTTTTAAAACCAGAATTTGAAGCAGAGTACATATTGGCCTAAACTGATGAGAACATTTTAGTTTTTTTGTCAGTCTTTTCTTGTTTATAGCACAAAAAAGAAAAACCAGAGGTGATCAAATACCACCAAAAGAAAGCTCTATTTGTGGGGAAAAAAGGGACATCAATTTTGTTTGGGTTACCACGTTGCAAGACCGCTCAATTGTCAGTTAAAACATAGTGCCGTATCGCAAAAAAGGGTCTGGTCATTAAAAGGTGAATGCTTCTGGAGCTGAAGTGGTTAAAGTGGTTGTAAAGTCTTTTTTTTTTCCCCTCATGCATTTTAAGGAGGCTCCCCCCCCCCCCACATACTCATCTGAGCCCCTCTTGAGCCTCTGCTGTCCCCCCCCCCCCCTCGGTCTCTAGGATTATTGGCGGAGACGCAGCAGCGGGGGTCATTGGCTCCCACTGCTGTCAATCATAGCCAGTAAGCCAATGACGAGAGAGTGGGGGCAGGGCTGAGCCGCAGCTCTATGTGCAACTGTCCCCAATTTTGAGAGACTGTGACCGATTTGCAACAAAGTCCCTCATTCGTCCCTCATTTTGATTTGATCTATTAGATGTATATAAAATGCACCATTTATCTTTCAAAAAGTTTGCCTTTCATACAATTTCTAAATTTCGTAAGCCAATATAAAAAAGGAATAGCGATGGTTTAACTAATAATTGCTTTGAATAATTCTTTTTTAAGGGGGTGTGTCCTCTGCCTACATACTTTTGCCAATAGGTGTCCCTCGTTCCCATCTCAAAAAGTGTACAGTAGGTGAACCCGATTTTGTGTCAATCTCGCTCTCTTTCTCGGCGAGATTGAGCACCTACGAGCACCATCGCGGGAACCAGCGCCGAGCTGGCTTGCCGCGATGGAGACAGAGCCGTCATAGAAGCGACGGGAGATCCGACTTGGATTCCCGCCAATTCTACACGTGTGCGGCGTTTGTTATGAATCCTGAGGGGGAAGTCCCCGCCGGATTTTAAATAAAAATCCGGCATGGGTTCCCCCCTCAGGAGCATACCAGGCCCTTAGGTCTGTTATGGGTTGTAAGGAGAGCCCCCCTACGCCGTTTTTTTTTCGGCGTAGGGGGGGCTCTCCTTACAACCACGTGGGTAGGTATCACATGGGTAGGTACAGAGCATGATGGGACTGTGAGGCCTATATAGGTCCGATGCAAGGCGCGCATCCGTCATTTCAGCGAGAAGAACCGGCGTGTCAACATCGGGAGAAGAAGAGAAGTGAAGAACATGACGTCACAGCACGGAAGAAGAACTCACAGCACGGAAGGAGAAGAAGACGTACAGCACGGAAGAAGACACCGGACAGCGAGACGAAGAACCAGGGTGCGCCGAGTCAACAGCGGAGAGCGGCGACCATAGAAGGAGACCCCCCGGATAGCGGAGAAGACCCGTCGGGATAGCGGAAGAAGAAGCCCCCCCGCCGAAGACGCCGGAGGAAACCCGCCGGGGGGTGGAGGCTTTTTTAAAAGCGACCCCCCCCGGCGGTGGAAGAGAACCAGACGGCGGCCCCCACCAACCCGAAGACGTCAAAGAAGAAGCTCCCCCTGGTAAAAGAGCTAATAAAGAAGACAGGGGGGGCCTCCGGAGCAGACTAATAAAATATTTTAATACCCTGTGTGGTTTATTTGTGTTTTTACCACTTTTCTTGCAGGTGAATGGGTAGGGGTACGATGTACCCCATACTCATTCACTTAGGGTGGGGGGCCGGTATCTGGGGGCCCCCTTATTAAAGGGGGCTCCCAGATTCCGATAAGCCTCCCGCCCGCATACCCCGACAACCAACGGCCAGGGTTGTCGGGAAGGGGCCCTGTCCTCATCAACATGGGAACAGGGTGCTCTGAGGTGGGGGGCCGCAGTGCGCCCCCATGCCCCAGAGCACCCAACCCCCCCATGTTGAGGGCATGCAGCCTGGTACGGCTCAGGAGGGGGGGGGCGCTCGCTCGTCCCCACTCCCTTCCTGGCTGGCCAGGTAGCGTGCTTTGGATACGGGTCTGGTATGGATTGTAGGGGGACCCCCTACGCCGTTTTTTTTTCGGCGTAGGGGGGCTCTCCTTACAACCCATAACAGACCTAAGGGCCCGGTATGCTCCTGAGGGGGGAACCCATGCCGGATTTTTATTTAAAATCCGGCGGGGACTTCCCCCTCAGGATTCATAACAAACGCCGCACACGTGTAGAATTGGCGGGAATCCAAGTCGGATCTCCCGTCGCTTCTATGACGCGCTTGCTGGGATGTGCTGTCACTATTCCAGTGAGTGCGAGATCTCGGCACCATGTCGCCGAGAATCAGCGCGATGCTGTCGTGCTAAAAACACAATATCACAAACACCTACTGTATGTATGAATATATATATATATATATATATATATATATATATATATATATATATATATATATATATATATATATATATATATATATATATATATATATATATATATATATATATATATATATATATATATATATATATATATATATATATATTTTAATATTAATATTAATATTACAAGACCGCAGTCCCTTCCTAGTCTTCAGCATTGATGAGCACGTTCTGTGCTAAAGGTAGCCCCCATATGCAGAGCGAACATGACCCGTCCCACTGGGATCAGCTAGGTATGGCACTGGCTGGACCAATGTAACCATGGAAAAGTATCTATGCCCACACTCCCATGGGGAACTGTTCCTCTATTTTCACAGTACACTTCAGATTTAAACCTAGCATTCCCTATGTCTATAGTCCCCGTGTGACAAAAAGCAAAAATATTATCCATCGGAAAAAATTGGGCAGGTGGTACCCTTCGTATTTATTACCACTCATGTGTCATACTGCTTAACAAAACACTTCATGCACCAGGACTGGAGATTGTAAACTGTCCTGGTCACATCAAAAAGCAACATAATTGCTTTTCCCTTTGGCTGTGCACCTGTGAAACAAAAAAAATGCAGACCCACCCTGTGAAGCAATACAAAAAACACCTCTGGTGCAATAGGATAAAGCAAAGCGCAGGGTTACTAAATTTCCAGTGAGACGGCAGACGCACAAGACAGACAAAGCAATGATCTGATTGTTATCATGCAAGCATGTTTATACTGCCTTGTTAGCACATGTCAATTTTATGTCATTAAAGGGGTTGTAAACCATTTTTTTTTCCACCTTAATGCATACTATGCATGAAGGCGAAAAAACACCTTGCACTCTCCGCCCCCCCCCCCCAGGTCCCCATTTTACTTAC
The DNA here is from genome assembly GCF_905171775.1 of Rana temporaria. NCBI lineage: Eukaryota > Metazoa > Chordata > Amphibia > Anura > Ranidae > Rana > Rana temporaria. The sequence continues at coordinate 38,621,017 of NC_053491.1, read as the reverse complement.
CTCAGCCCCAAACTTCCATGGGCTCGTTCCCGCGTCGCTTTCCAAACGGCTTTTTGGCTGTTCATTAGTTAGATTGATAGCAGCGCAGCCATTGGCTCCCGCTGCTGTCAATCAAATCACTGACGTGGCGCGCCGGGCCAAGTCATACACGGGAGCGCGCCCACAAGGTAAACCCCTCGGGAGAACGCTGCCCAGAGGGCGTTAGCTCTTGTGGGGAGGAACCGCGAGAGCCGCCGTGGGACCCCAGAAGAGGAGGATCGTGGCCACTCTGTTAAGCGGTTTAACTACCGAACTGCTAAGGACCGCCGCACGACTAAATACGTCAGCAGAATGGCACGGCTGGGCATATGGACGTACAGGTACGTCCCCTTTAAGAAGCCCAGTTGTGGGTCGCGAGCACACCGGCGTGCTCGCGACCCGGTCCTGTGCTCAGTGACCCGATGGCCGCCGGTGTCCTGCGAACGGGTCAGAGCTGAACAACGAGGCGAGATAAGTGTAAACAAACCTCTCCCCATGCTTCCTAGTGAACCTGTCACTGATCGTCTGTTCCCTGTCATAGGGAACAATCAGTGACATCACACGCCCCCTACAGTAAGAAACACTTAACCCCTTTAGCACCCCCTACAGGTTAACCTTCACTGTCAGTGTGATTTTCACAGTAATCAGTGTATTTTTATAGCACTGTTTGCTGTAAAAATGACAATGGTCCCACAATAGTGTAACAACACACACACACACACACACACTAAAAACTATCCATTTTGTAGACGCCATAACTTTTGCACAAACCAATCAAACGCTTATCATTGATGACTGTATGGTAATCATTGTCGATCCTAGTTTGTTGCCCTTTTGCATATGCTGTATCTATGTATTCTCATAAAAGAAAAAAAAAAAGAATTTTGACCACAAAGAAACATCTGTGTGTGGCGAGTATTTATGCAAAATGCCACAGAAATGTTAAAGATTTGAAAAATTTGTGGTAGCATATTCCTTGTTAAATTATTTCTCAGCTTTAAAAGCAGTCTACCCCCATTGGAGCTGCTGAATTTTTAGGCGGTGTGTTAACTCGTGGCTCCTCCGAATTCTCTAGGGGTGAGTGATGTGTATGTGCATAGCCAGAGGTAAAGGAAGGTCTACGACAGGTGTCTTTTGCTGTGCTCTATTACCCAGCCGGGTAAAAACATTAAAACTTGTGGTGAAGAAAGTAAAGTTGAAAGGAGGAAGGATAGCAGATTCAGGCGTGATGATAGGAAACAGTCCTGCTCCCAAATGTAACACTTCTCTGCGCCACTCCCGCCAGAGTGGGTATAGTTTACCCGGACAGGCCTCTCACTGACCTGGCAGCCGGAGTATCACTCGGACAATTAATTATAGGATTAAGTCTCTGCCACAGACCCTCCTTGGTGAACTTGAACTTGGGAGAACGTCTCTGCCCCAGACCCCTCTCAAAGAGCCTCAGAAGATACCTCTGCCACAGGTCCCCTCTGGGTAGAATTCTTGGAGATATGCCTCCTTGGTTGAGTTGCGTATGGATCTCCTTCAACTTGTCGCCCAGGCACCGACTGACAGGTGATCAGTCCCGCAGTGTCCGGCTGCCTGTGATCCCCGGTGGTTTCATCCAAGCCCTATTGGACCGCCAGCTTCTCAATGGCGCTCAGACCGACTCCCCACTAAACAGCACCCAGCTTGGGATCTTCAAAAGAGGGAACCCAGTCGCTCACTGGATCCCCATCGCTGGTTCAGACGCTCCGGGCCGACATGGTCCCAGAACCAGGAACACGGCACGCCTGCCCCGGTAGGCCATAGCACCGGGGCACCGTGATGTGGCCACACTAAAGGTGGGTTCCACACTGGACGAAGACGACCCAGAACCAATGGAGTTTGTTCCATAAATACCCCTCCCCAGCATGCACAGCGAGGACAAACCTTTGTGATTGGCTGCTGGGAAGAGCACCCAAACCTCGACTCCGCTGCTGCCACCTGCAGTACTGGGGATGGAAGAACACCCCAGCACAACAGAATGGGCTTAAAGCACAGCTAAGCTGAGACAGAGACCGAAATTTGCCACCAACAATTTGGATCAGAGTCTAACTACACTCTGATCAGCCCTTAAATTTCACTAGCACCAGTACTATAAAGTACATAGGCGTTACATAGATATTTTGTATATCGCTCATTTACTATTTTTTTTACCATTCAGATATCCATTGGTTTGCTCTTCTATTTATCATCATTTGTCTTCTGTTCAATTGATATTTGGAGTTTGTTACCCACTTGTTTATGGATTTCAGCATGGTTTAGTTACACATTGCACTTTAATTGACACACTGTTGAGCAGTGACCCTCACAATATATTTTATTAAAGCGGGGCGCCACCCTCCACTTTCACTCCCGCGAATCGTAAGCCTCACATTTGACACCTTTCAGGGGGGAGGCATTTGCACCCACTTCCGGCCACAGTCTGCGGGTAGACTGCGGGCAGGACGTCACCTCCCGCCCCCCCCTGTTGTGTTCTGGGAAACACTCGGCTCCCAGAACACAGCGGGAGCCAGTCAGCATCGCGACTCGCGCATGCGCCGTAGGGAACCGGGCATTGAAGCCGGAGCGCTTCACTTCCTGGTTCCCTCGCCGAGGATGGTGGTGGGGGCAGCAGAGTGACGAGCGATCGCTCGTCCTCTGCTGCGGACGCCGCTGGACTCCAGGACAGGTAAGTGTGCCGATATTAAAAAGTGAGCAGCTGCAGTATTTGTAGCTGCTGGCTTTTAATATTTTTTTTTTTTCAGCGGACATCCGCTTTAAGTGTTTGAGATTTTGCGCTCATCACCATCTTTCACATTCCCATTTATTAGTGTTTTGTACACTTTTTCAGATTTGAGCTGCACTTTCACATATTTAACACATTTTGTCCCCTCTAATATTTTGATTCATTTGGTAAGCGCAGGAGTACCTCCCCTTTTTCATAATCAAGTTTCATAAAAACAAAAAGGAGACAGTATACCTGCTCAACCTTTCCATCAAATTAACTTTAAAAAGGGGGGGTGCAGGTGCAAAGGAGGATCATCTGTCTACATATCCAACAGTGAAAGCATAAAATCGCACACACGGCACTCCTATTCAAAATACTGGATGTATTTTATAATGCATGTGCCTCATCTTGAGTGGTCTGCTATGGTAGATAATGTCTTTAATGCATTAGCCTTATCTTCAATAATATACTGAACCTTACTGAAACCTGCAAGAGCTTGTTGGAACGTGTTCCAAGTGACAATCAGCACTTCCAGGCTACATACAAGGCCTTACAAATCACACAGTAGAATGGCTTAATGGAGTTTCATAATAAAAATGTTCAAATGGCCTCGGAGAAAAAAAAAAAAAAAAAATAGTAAAATTGGTGAGCTGGGAAAAGTTTAACTGCAGAAAGATTGCAGAATCCAATAAACGAGTAAACAAATAAAACCATTAGCTTTTTATGAGCAAGTATGAAAAACATGCATTTTTTTGGCTAGAAAAATGACTTAGAACCCCAAAATGCTATATAAATGTTCTGAAAGCAAAAGGCCATGTAGAATAAAATGACGGTTGTTGCAAATTTTTATGTCACACTATATTTGCACAGCAATATATCAAAGCGCTAATTCTCAGGAAAAAATAAATAAAAATGTTAATGAATTTTAGTGAGCACAGACATCATATCCACATTTGGTAAAATATAAAATGATGTTACACCAATTAAAGATATCCAACATGTCACGCTTCAGAATTGCACATGTCAGTGGAATGACGGCAAACTACGGTAAATCCATAGGCGACACATGCCTCCCAACATTTTGAGATGGTAATGGACACCCTACTAGCAAATGTATGTAGACATAGGACACGCCCCCTGTCACACCCCCTTAGAGAATTAACCCAAAAAAAAGGTTAATTAAATCCACAAGTGCTTTTTTACCATTACTATATCTTTATATTGGCTTTTAACATTTACAAAATGCAGCAATTTAGACATTGAATGAAATGTTTAGCACTGGAAAACAATTTAAAAAAGATAAAAAGTGCATTTTATATACAACTATATAGATCAGACCAAAATGAGGGACAAATGGAGGAATGAGGGACAGAGAGACATCGCTCCAAATCAGAGACAGTTGGGAGCTATGGGTGCAGCGCCGATCTGCCCTATAGGCTCACTATGCAAGCCACTTGGGGCCCCCCAAATTACTAGAGGGCGGCTGATAGGGGGGGGACCACCAGCCCTCCTGTAGGGGGCCGCGGCCCACAGAGTGACCCTGAGAGCCGGAGGATCGGTGGAGAACAATGCCTTTCAAGTCTCTCACCCAGGTTTCTCCCACCGGATTTGAGCTGCTGGGTGAGAGAGACATGGAGGTATAATGAACCTGGCCTCCTGCCTCTGAGCTCCTTCCCCTGCCCCCACTCACAGCTAGGGTTGCCACCTCATCCCTTTAAAACAGAACACATATGAATTACACGAGTTCAATTACCACCTTAATCAGCCACAGAACCTAAGTGGAGCCTTATCTAAATTAAATTGGCCTCAGAACCTGTGGAATTCATACGTGTTCTGTTTTAAAGGGATGAGGTGGCAACCCTACTCACAGCTGGGACAAGAAGACCAGAGGCTAGAGCAAGAGGAGACATCCAGGAGGAGGTGCGCCGTGTTGCGCTTTCCGTCAGAAGAGCGTTCCACATACAGCACATGAGACCGGATCATTCGTACTGTATATCGCATTGCAGGCAGGGGAGATTTGGCGGAAGATTTGTGCTAGGATAGAAAGTTTGATGTGCGCTAGGCCGGTAAATTTTTAGGGTGAGGGAGATTTGTACTAGGAGGGGGAATTGGGGTGGCATTTGTGTCCCTTTAAAAATGATTTTCATGTTTTTTTGGGGAAAATATTGTATCAAATACCATCAGGTGTGTGTGGGGGGCGTCAGGTAGGCTGTATGGGGCCCCATGATTCCCCAACAGCGGCCCTGCTGAAAATCATTAACTGAACACGCTGAAGATCTCTCGTGTACGCTAGCAAATCAAAGTCAAAATGTCAAGTATTATTGTCAGAAATATTTACATTTCTGTAAAACAAGCTAGCATACACTAGAAAACCTTGTTAAAGTTATTGGATAAACTAGACAAACCCCCTAAACACACAATGCTATCTAGCAGCTCTGTTTTATAGCTGTGTACAGTATTTAGGAAGGACAGCGTGGGGGGAAAGCATTGGAAGACTAATAAAACACAGGGAGTCATCTTTGGCACAGAAGTCATAATACTGTCCGTAAAGTGGTTGGAAGCTATAACCATCAAATGGTCCAAGAAAAATATACAAATGATACCTTAGTAGCAATGAATACAGAATAATGTGATAAATTGTATTATATTCCTTATTGTACAATTTAGATTAGTTTATTTAAAAGGCAAAGTTCCCTTTTTTTTTTCACTAAATTTCAGATTCCCTACACTGCACAACACAACGTACGTGAAGGTGTTACAGGAAGGAACGCTGATCTGCTGGAGACACTCGGACGTGGTGAGTGGTCTGAGTGATCGGGAGAACAAAAAACGTGCTTCACCTTGCTATAGTGGAGTTGGTTTTGTATGATAAAAATGCTACACAACCCGGGCGCATGGCAGAATGTACAATTAACTGCTTTCCTACTGGGCATGTTTACCCCCTTTCCTCCCCAGGCCAGATTTCAGCACTGACGCAAATTGAATGACAATTGAGGAGTCATGCAACACAGCATCCATATGACATTTTTATCATTTTGATTCACACAAATAGAGCTTTCCTTTGATGGTGTTTAACCACTGAGTTTTTGTATTTTTTGCTAAACAAAAAAAAGACAGAAATATTATTATTATTATTAAAGCGGAGGTTCACCCGCACATGACGACACTTTTTCCCCTTAGAGATTGATGCTCGTTTTGTCTAGGGGAATCGGCTAGTTGTTTTAAAATATGATCCGTACTTACTGTTTACGAGATGCATCTTCTCCGCCGCTTCCGGGTATGGGCTGCGGGACTGGGCGTTCCTATTTTGATTGACAGTCTTCCGAGAGGCTTCCGACGGTCGCATCCATCGCGTCACGATTTTCCAAAAGAAGCCGAACGTCGGTGCTCAGGTGCAGTATAGAGCCGCACCGACATTCGGCTTCTTTCGGCTACTAGTGACACGATGGATGCGACCGTCGGAAGCCTCTCGGAAGACTGTCAATCAAGAAGGAACGCCCGCTCCCGAAGACCCATACCCGGAAGCGACGGAGAAGATGCATCTCGAAAACGGGTAAGTACGGCTCATTTTAAAACAACTAGCCGATTCCCCTAGACAAAACGAGCATCCATCTAAGGGGAAAAGAGAAAAAAAAACATAATTGGGTGAACTCCCGCTTTAAGTAGCGCTCACCCCCCGAAGGAGCCGCTGATAATGAATGGGGTGGCAGATTTACCTCATGGCTCTCTCCGAATGTCTAGGGATGAATGGTGCATACAGCAGTAGCAAAGGAATGTCTTTATGTGCTCTTTATTACCCAGCCGGGTAAAAACAGTGAACAGGTAATAAAAGGGATAGAGATGGAAAGGAGAACAGCAGATTCAGGCGTAGTATCTGGAACAGTCCTGTTCCCATGCGTAACACTTACACCACTCCTGCTTGAGCGGGCCTAGCGTGCCCGGATAGGCCTCTCACTGACCTAGCAGCCGGGACACCGCTCGAATCTCTTAGAACAAAGTCTCTGCCACAGACCCTCTTAAATGAATGTTCAGAGAGGAACCTCTGCCACAGGCCCTCTCCGATTGCGGATACGGAGATAATCCTCGTAGGTAAAGTTACCCCTGGATCCCCTTTCTTTAACGTCGCCCAGGTACCGACTGGAAGAGGAGTCAATCCTTCAGTGTCCGGTCACCTTGATCCCCGGTGGTTTGTCAGAATCCTATTGGACTGCCAGCCTCTCATTGGCGCTCCTCAGATGGACTCCCCACCGAACAGTTAAACTCACTTGGGATCTTCAAAGTGGGAACCCAGTCAACCACTGGGTCCCCGTCCTGCTCAATTGCTCCGGACCAACTTAGGCCCGAAACCAGGAACACTTCATAGCCCGCACACTCCGGCCAGGTAGGCCATAATGCCGGAGCGCCGTGATGTGGCCACCCTGAAGGTGGGTGCCACACCGGAAGACCCACCTCACAAAATGGCGTCTGTCTCATAAGTACCCTCTCTCAGCATGCCCAGCGAGGCCCAAAACCTCATGATTGGCCACTGGGAGAGAACACCCAAACCTCAACTCCACTGCTGCCACCTACCGCACCGAGGTGGGAAGACACCCCAGCACGACAGAATGAGCCCACAGCACAGCCAAGCTGAAACAGAGACCCTCTCTAGAATTGAAATTGAAATCAGTCACTCTTATACTCTACCTTGAGAGTAACCCGGTGCTACATATAATAAAATATATTTTTTTATCATCATCATAGTTTGTTCTAAAACTTTGCCAACAGGTCATTTTTTTCCCGGCACTAAAGTGGAGGCACGGGTAGGTGGCACTAAAGAGAACTGATAGACGGCACCGATAAGGAGGCACTGAAGGGATCTGATTGTCAGCACTGGTGGGAACTGTTGGGACTGCACTGATAAGTGCTGATGTCCCTTTAAAACAAGTCAGATATTGGCTCGTCTCTCCGCAGGCTGTCAGCTGAGGAAACAAAGGCAGATAACCGGCTTGTGTTTACATCTGTGATCAACCATCATTGTACACAGTTGATAACGTAGTAAATAGCCGCTGTGACTGGCCCTTTACCCCGCTCAGCTGATCACTGACTCGGCTATCACAGAGCGCCCCCCGCATCAATAGATGCCCTCCCGGCAAACTAAGCCGCACTGTAGTCATAGCACGGATGAGAAGGGATTAAATGTGAGCATAATGGCCTATGGATTTTATTGGTTGTATATATTAGTCGCTTAAATAAAAAGATTTACACTATTGGATCCTTTTTTCCTCCGATTCTAAGATAACCCAGATGGAGTGGCAAAGAAGAAGTGCTGTTACAGTACGTTGGATGATTAACCCCTTGGGGGGGGGAAGCGTTAATTGACCCCCTCTAACAGGGGGTCAATTTTGTCTGGTGAGTTTTCAAATGTGGTGGTGGCCCATCGGGGCGAAGTTAAGCACGGGGGAACTTTCTGAACAGCAGAGCACATTACGGTTTAAGAATTTGGTTTGCACACTTTTGAACATTACTAGTCATTGCACAATCAAGAGGAAAATTGCAAGAGACACTTATTGAATATTGTTAACAATGACCTTTTACACTAATGTTGCACTGCATGGGACACTCTAATTTAGAATTTGTTATATTTGGTATTGAAGCAGTTAAAGACATAAGGGATGGAAAATAAAAAAATGTAAGGGAGAGTTCTTTTGAGTAACTCACCATGTGTAGCACCCTTCTCTAGTTAGGCTGCTAGGCTAAAGTTAGTTTTTGGCTTTACTGCAGTCAGTGGGGCAGCAGTTGATTGTTTTTGTCTGGTCAGGGTTTCTTAGATGGGCATTTGATTTCTCCCTCCTGCTTCCAGAATATAGGGCAGGGAGATTTAACTGACCTGTATGAATATTTATCATGCTCCAGCCAGTCCCTAGAGCATACCTCCCAACTTTTGAGATGGGAATGAGCGACACCGATCAGCAAAATTATGCAGGCATAGGACACACCCCCTGTCACTCCCCCTTAACCACTTAAGCCCCGGACCAATATGCAGCCTAAAGACCCAAGGTGTTTTTACAGTTCGGGACTGCGTCGCTTTAACAGACAATTGCGCGGTCGTGCGACGTGGCTCCCAAACAAAATTGGCGTCCTTTTTTCCCCACAAATAGAGCTTTCTTTTGGTGGTATTTGATCACATCTGCGGTTTTTAGTTTTTGCGCTATAAACAAAAATAGAGCGACAATTTTGAAAAAAAAGCAATATTTTTTACTTTTTGCTGTAATAAATATCCCCCAAAAACATATATAAAAACATTTTTTTTCCTCAGTTTAGGCCGATACGTATTCTTCTACCTATTTTTAGTAAAAAAAATCGCAATAAGCGTTTATCGATTGGTTTGCGCAAAATTTATAGTGTTTACAAAATAGGGGATAGTTTTATTGCATTTTTATTTTTTATTTTTTTTTTACTACTAATGGCGGCGATCAGCAATTTTTTTCGTGACTGCGACATTATGGCGGACACTTCGGACAATTTTGACACATTTTTGGGACCATTGTCATTTTCACAGCAAAAAATGCATTTAAATTGCATTCTTTATTGTGAAAATGACAGTTGCAGTTTGGGAGTTAACCACAGGGGGCGCTGTAGGAGTTAGGGTGCACCTAGTATGTGTTTACAACTGTTTGGGGGTGTGGCTGTAGGAATGACGTCATCGATCGTGTCTTCCCTATAAAGGGAATGACGCGATCGATGCGCCGCCATAGTGAAGGACGGGGAAGCCGTGTTTACACACGGCTCTCCTCGTTCTTCAGCTCCGGGGAGCGATCGCGACGGAGCGGCTATAAACAAATAGCCGCGCCGTGGTCCCGGATCGCTCCCCGAGCGGACCCGACCGCCGCATGTAGCGGGGGGGGTCCCGATCGGACCCCCCACCCGCTAATAGGCGAGGACGTACCTATACGCCCATGTGCCTGTACGTGCCATATTGTGGACGTATATGTACATGCGGTGGTCGGGAACTGGTTAAAGGAGAATTATAAAAAAATAAAAAAAACAAGATTGGTTAAACCCACAAGTGCTTTTTTACCACTATTATTCCTTTATATTGGCTTTTGGAATTTAGCCATGCAGCAATTTAGAGATCAGATGAAAGGTTTAGCACTGGAAAACACTTTTTGAAAGATAAAAAGTGCATTTTATATACAACTATATAGATCAGACCAAAATGAGGGACAAATGAGGAATGAGGGACAGAGGGACATAGCTCCAAATCAGGGACAGTCCCTCCAAATCAGGGACAGTTGGGAGCTATGCCTAGAGGGAGGAGGCGTCAAGATGGCTGGGGGTTCTTTCCTCTGCCAGGAGGGTTTCAGTTCTCTTGGGGCTGTTGCCCCTGGAGGCAGCCTTACTGAGTAAAGGATTGTAGTCTGGGAGCCTGGAGAAAATTCCAAAGATGAAGCCCAGACTGTAGCAAAAATCAGGAGATAGGCTACGGGCCTAGGAAAGGCTGGTAAAGGATCAGTACCGGAGGCACTGCCAGATGTCCTGGTCTGGAGAATAATCTGTCATCTCCCTCACTCTCCCATGTGTTGTGTACGGTGCCGTAGAGACCCAATTTGGGACTTTCATGTGTGACTGCAGTTATAAGGATTTAGTGTGAAGATTATCATCCTACTGCTTGCCATTATCGTTTTGGAGTATCTTGTGATCTTTAACCACTTCCCTACCGAGTCATTGTAAAATGACGTCGGCGGGAACCTTTCCTCTTTGACTGGATGTCATATGACGTCCTTGCATTCCCGACGTCCGCCGGGCACCCGCGATTGCCCGCAATCACGGCAGAACCATGGATCTGTGTGTGTAAACGCACGGATTCACTATCCTGTCAGCGGAGAGGAGACTGATGTGTGTTCCCAGTACAGAGGAACACACATTGATCTCCTCCCCTTGTGAGTCCCCTCCCCCTACAGTTAGAACACACTTTAGGGAACATATTTAACCCCTTCAGCGCCCCCTAGTGTTAACCCCTTCCCTGCTAGTCACATTTACACAGTAATCAGTGCAGTTTTATAGCACTAATCACTGTGTAAACGGTCCCAAAAATGTGTCAAAAGTGTCCGATATGTCCGCCGCAATGTCACAAAAATCGCAGATCGCCGCCATTACTAGTAAAAAAAGAAATAAAATAAAAATGCCATAATTCTATATTTTGTAGACGCTAGAACGTTTGCGCAAACCGATCAAATACGCTTATTGCAATTTTTTTACCAAAAATATGAATACGACGTCGCATGACCACGCAATTGTCAAAGTGCGACAGCGCTGAAAACTAAAAATTGGTCTGGGCAGAAAGGGGCTGAAAATGCCCTGTATGGAAGTGGTTAACCCCCTCTCCTGTTCATGTTATTCATCAATGAAATTCTAAAAAATCATCCCCCGTGTCTTTGGCAGGCAGCCTCTGTACTAGCAAGGAAGACCTGGGCATATTTTCAGTGGCCCCTTTGGGGGATGAGCCCTACATATAAATGAAAAACAAACTCTGCAGCCATTTACTGAAAATGTATGCACAGCACGACTACAGTTTTGTTATACAGGGATTGATTTACTAAAACTGGAGAGTGCAACATCTTATTACACTAAATTGAAGTATTAAAAGGCTAAACTTGCCCCCCCCCCCCTCTAAATTTCAGCTCCCATATGTACCAAATATACAATTAATGTACCTCTGTTGAAGAAAAGTAAAAGCTTTCTACGATTTTTTTTAGAACAAGGCTTTACCTCAGCACTGGTGTTGCAAGACACTAGATCTAGAATCTGATTGTACAATCTCTGTACAATTTCCTTTAGGATTTACCAAAACTATGGAATAGGAGGACCCACCAGTGGAGTAACTAGAACCTCCAGGGCCCCATTGCAAGAAACCATGAAGTCTCTTACCCCCATCTGGGGCGCTTCCCTCCAAGCCCTGTGGCGTAGCCCAGGTGCGACCTTTTTACTCCTGGAAGTTCCGCCACTGGTGTCAGTAGGTTTTTATTTTAATACATTTATAATTTTTTTGCAATATTTTATTATCTTATTTTAGGAGCTCGTTGGGGGCTTTAGTGAAATATCAGGGGTCTAAATAGACCCTTTGACAGAAAGGAGATTAACACTGCCTTCAATTGCCATCTCTGTAGTCTCAGCTGCACAGAATGAATGGACAGGAATAGCCCTGCAGACAGCTTCCTGTTCATTCACAAGCTGAAGCATAGTAAACACAGTTTACCATGCCACAGTCATCAATGAACAGGATCTGTCAGATCACCGACTATTCATTCAGACGAGGAAGGGTCCCGTAAATGACACATTTACCGGCTCCTTCCCTGCTCTCCATCCCAACAGCATCCACTGCAGCGTCAGGCGGGAGAGTAGACAAGGTGACAGGGGGGCCAGGAGAAAGCGCAGGGGCAGGTGAGCGCAAAGGCAGGCAGCAGAAAGAAGCTGGATAGGAGGAGCAGAGGAGCAGGGGGCTGCATACAGAGGAACCAATCTCTCAATTTTCCAGCCGCTGAATGCCTGTGCGAGGGAGAGGAAGAAAATCGGCTATTCAGCCTCTCCTCCCCTCCAGGTGTACAGGGAGATCGCACCAGCCCCACGGAGCATGAGGCCGGGTCGCAATTGCAACCCCTGTAGGTATGCCCCTAGGACCCATCTTATCTATTCATTCACGCTATATCCCCATCAGGAAGGCTCTTGCACTACATCAGGGGTGTCGAACCTGCGACCCCAGAAAGTTAAGCATGCAACCCGGGATCGTCTGGAGGAACACCAGGGATGCCATGCAAAACAGAAATGCCATGGCACCCTACATTGATAAGCCAGGCAAATGCACATCCAGAGATGCCGTGCAAACAGTTGATGGGTGCAGGGTGTGTGCTAAAGGAGTTCAGCTGGTAAACTCCTTTCTGTGTCAGTTTTCAATTCTCAAATCTACATACCAGAAAGTCATGATTTTCTTCTATGGGACCCACCAGGGCTGAGGTAAGGCCTTGTTCTAAAAATCATAGAAAGCTTTTATTTTTCTGCAACAGTAATACATTAATGGTGTATTGGTATATTTAGAGCTGGAATTTAGATAAAAAAAAAAAAAAAGTGAACTTAAAGCGGGAGTTCACCCATTTATTTTTTTACCTTTTCCCCTTAGCTTCATGCTCGTTTTGTCTAGGGGAATCGGCTAGTTGTTTTAAAATATGAGCCGTACTTACCCGTTTGAGATGCATCTTCTCCGCCGCTTCCGGGTATGGGCTGCGGGACTGGGCGTTCCTTCTTGATTGACAGTCTTCCGAGAGGCTTCCGACGGTCGCATCCATCGCGTCACTCATAGCCGAAAGAAGCCGAACGGCTTCTTTCGGAAAATCGTGACGCGACGGATGCGACCGTTGGAAGCCTCTCGGAAGACTGTCAATCAAGAAGGAACGCCCAGTCCCGCAGCCCATACCCGGAAGCGGCGGAGAAGATGCATCTCGTAAACGGTAAGTACAGGTCATATTTTAAAACTAGCCGATTCCCCTAGACAAAACGAGCATGAAGCTAAGGGGAAAATGTGTTCTCTATGGGTGAACCTCCGCTTTAAGCCTCGTACATACGGTCAAACATCCGACAAACTTTCCCTTGGATTTTTGTCCGAAGTCATTTGTCCGGTCACACCCATAGCATACACACGCTTGGACTTTTCTGAAAACTTTTCTAAAAAAAAAAAAAAAAAAAAAAAAAACTTTCCCAACATCACATGTTTTTTCTGCTCTTTTTTCACCACTCTTTGGTTAACTTCTGCTATTGTTGGTCGATTTTAACATTGGTTCTGGGCATGAGTGTTTGTACTTCGGACAAAAGTCCGAAGGCTTGCTGTACACACGGTCGGACTAGGCACCATCGGACTTTTGTTGTCGTAAAGTTTGTCCGTTTTCAGACTGAACTTTTTGTCCGATGAAACCCGGAAAAAAAAAAATTGGTCCAATGGAGCGTACACACGATCGGACAAATGTGAAAACGTGTTGATTTTGAAGTTTGTTGGCCGAAAGTCCGACCGTGTGTACGGGCCTTTAGCACCAAGTACATGTCTCTGCTAATGAACTCTGTTGTGAACCTCTCTGCTAAAATGATGTTACTTTGCACAATGTGCCAATACATTATATGTGCTCACCTTGTTACGCTGATATGGATCTCGCCATCTTTAAAGCTATGAAACCAACCCTGCATTAGAATAGCCCATTGTAATCCAAAAGCAGCAAGCAAAAAGTTGAATGCAACACTGCCAAATCCATAAAGCTTCAGGAAGGTCATCAGGAAGCCAAAGCCAACAAAGATCATGACATGGACATCTTGAAAACCTAAAGTGGATAAAAATAAATAAAAATAATCACGATTAGACTTGTTGGTTCTCTGTGATAATCCCTAGACGCTATAATTGATGCAACAACTGTGCGAACAAGAAACTTTTCCTGATTAACCAGCTTCATGTAAATAATGTCAGCATTATCTAAATTCCATACTTATGCCAGCCATAGATAGGTTAGAATCTTGACCAGTTCAGCAGGGACTGACCAAGATCCAAACCATCTATGGGCAGCAGGGATGGACTGGCCATTGGGACTACAGGGAGTTTCCCGGTGGGCCGATGGCTCAGTGGGCCGGCTTCAGTGACAGCGGACCGCCGCCCCCCTTCGCTCCTCTGTCTCTCCATTCCCACAGCGCTCACCTTCTCTCCCTCCCCGCAGCGCTCACCTGGGGGGGAACAAAGGACCAGAGGAGCAGGGGGGGCGACAGAGGAGCATGGGGGAGGGGACAGACAGCTAACTCAACAGCTATGGCCTGGGAGTTTCTCACTTCTGCCTAATCTTGTCCCATAAGGGGGGGCACCAAACTGATTCTTTGCCCCGGGTGAAATAATGTCCAGCTTCCCCACTGGTACTGCCTATAAAAGAGTACCAGTACTCTAATAAAGTAGAAGGGCTAGTGGCTAGTGAAGTGGGAGAGGGGGCTTGGGTGGCCGGGGGGTTGCGGGAGTTGTCCGGCCGCCATGGGAGAGACCTGTCAAGGTGGGCCAGTCTGGATGAATTCCAGGGCCAAACTTCTGTCCCAGTTAAGCCCTGATGGGCAGGCTGATTGTACGCAATTCGATTGATTTTCACACAGACAGCATGTCCGATTTTCTAGCATGCAATTGACAGCGGTTGTAGCCGCTAGCAATAGTCGATGTGTTCTCCTGGCACATAGGGAGCTCCAATCCCAGTTGACGCCTTCTGAGAGAAAATGCGTTGGGTAGAGACAGCCGTGACATCAGCTTGCACAAACCGTGCTGCAGACGGCCGTACCACCACGCGATTCTGTGAGAAAAAAGCCTGCAAGTGCATTTTTTTTT
The DNA here is from genome assembly GCF_905171775.1 of Rana temporaria. NCBI lineage: Eukaryota > Metazoa > Chordata > Amphibia > Anura > Ranidae > Rana > Rana temporaria. Next base: position 38,605,898 of record NC_053491.1, on the reverse strand, counting down.
TTTTTAACAAACACTTATTTTTTAATTATGCACCATCGGTCCTCCTTTCATTTTCACATCCACCTGTGACTTGGGAGCCTTTGACCATCTAGAGTTGCATACAGGCGGCAACACAGATTACCCATTGACCCTTGGGGTCTGGTAAGCAGCCACTTTATTACTTGAAGAGCATCATTATTATTAGCACTTATTCAACATTACTTGTGACTGTCTGATTTTTTTAATCAACAGTTTGTTTTGGGACTTTTGTTTTTGCTTTCACTCACCCATTGCCAATGTTTTTCCCCATTTTTCATTTGCATATACGGGAAGTATTTGCATAACTATGCCTTTGCAACATGGTTTTGTTCACATTGTGATCATTTTGATTAGTGTATCACATCTATTACTTTTTGATATGTATTATACACCTGTAGTGCACATTAAAGTGATTGTAAAGCTTTGGTTTTTACAACCACTTGAATACTGGGCACCTTCACCCCCATCCTGCCCGGGCCATTTTTCAGCTTTTAGCGCTCTCACACTTTCAATGACAATTGCATGGTCATGCAACACTGTACCCAAATGATGTGCACACACATGGGCGCTCTCTTGGTGGCGTTTATTCACAAATCAGTTTATTTTTTGCAAAATTAGCGGGAAAAAAAAAAAAAAAAAACGAAAATTTAATATTTTCTTCCATTTTAAAAGAAATCCAAAAATTTCATAAATTTAAGCCAAAATGTATTCTGCTACAGGTCTTCGGTAAAAAAAAAAAAAAACTCTATAATTGGTTTGTGGGATCACAGACACATGTACGCAGATCATCATGTACAGATGTGCACAGGTGATCACGGACATGTGTGCAGATGATCATTGGGACATAGGATTTCACTGTCACATGTGTGGGGACACAGTATTTGGGGACACTGGGCCAGTGATCAGTGCGAAAAAAGCTGTTAAACCCAGCTTATACTCCCTAATTACCGGCCAGCTGCAGAGATCCGCTCTCCTCTCTTTATTGACAACTGAGGAGAGCCGATCGCCTAGCAACAAGCTCTCTGAACACAGCCATCGTGTGATCAGAGAAGGGGATTGTTGCGGGTCCCGGCCCCCTGATGTGCCGACGGGTGTCACTCGAGTGTGGCTCCGACTCGCACCCGAGAATGCACTGGGGGGGGGGGGGGGGAGATGCGTCATGCGGCCTGCTGGTGGCGCAGCTCACCGGGCATATGCCCAATCCGGACCTGGGAACAGACGATCAGTGACATGTCACTAGGAAGAATGGGGAGATGTTGCGTTTACACCAACATCTCCCCATTCTTCAGCTCTGTGACCCGATCGCTGGCGCAAGCGGCCACGCGGTGGCAAATTAAAGGGGACGTATATATACACACACGCCTATTTGCGCAGCCATGCCATTCTGACAACGTAAATACTCGTGCTGCTGTCGGCAAGCGGTTAAGGATTCATTGCAATGGTTTGGATTGCCCAAAGTATTACATTCTGGATAGTAACAGATTCAGTTTTATATTAGTAAGCTCGGATTTAAAGGGGTTGTAAAGGAAAAAAAAAAAAAAGTCCCTAAATATCTTTTACCTTAGTACAGTCCTCCACTTACCTCATCCTTCCATTTTGCTTTTAAATGTCCTTATTTCTTCTAAAAAATCCTCACTTCCTGCTCTTCGGTCTGTAACTCCACACAGTAATGCAAGGCCTTCTCCCTGGTGTGGAGAAAGCCTCTTAAGGGGGGGGGGGGGGCGAGCAGGAGTGTCAGGACACACACTAACACACAGCTCCTTTCTCTATCTGCAATGTAGAGAGCGTCCTGACCCTCCTGCTCGCCCCCTCAAGAGGCTTTCTCCACACCAGGGAGAAAGCCTTGCATTACTGTGTGGAGTTACAGACAGAAGAACAGGAAGTGAGAATTTCTCAGAAGAAATAAGGACATTTAAAAGCAAAATGGAAGGATGAGGTAAGTGAAGGAGGACTGCACTAAGGTAAAGGAAGCTATTTAGGGGGGGATTCCTTTACAACCCCTTTAACTGTTGCAATTGGAATCACATTAGTTTCTGCTCCAGGCTTGATTAGTCTCTTTACTATTACGATCTGCATGCCAGGCAACATTCAGATGCTGGACCTGCGTTCAGTGTGCTGTTTTTCAAACACGGTAATCAGACAATGTTTGTCCCTCAACTTTTCTTTATTGGTTTTGCTACAATAATTGTGGCACTTGAACACATCATAAAATGATTCTACCCTCCACAGTTATGTCACATAAGCTGGGCACCGCCTTCATTTGTGCATTTTTAGCATGCCGATCGAAGTAAGGCCCCATTCGTAGCCTAAAGCTCCAAAAGACTATTTGTAAAACGGTTCACATCCCCACTCCAAGTTGATGCTAAACGGCTAAAGTTCAAAAAAGTTTAGAAGGATTAACCCCTCGGTTCCACAATGAGTACAACTAGCATGCTTTACCACATAAACAGACTGATTTTACTGTTGTGGGTTTGGCAACACTTAAACCACTTACAAAAAAGTAAAATAAAAATAAATAAATAAAAATACTGATGAAAAGGCTGAAAAAAACAAATGAAACAGATGATATTTTCCGCTATTAGCCAATCAGAAAACACCAAAGCACAAAAAGCTTTAAACGCTGTACACAAACACACATACAAACACCCAAAAAAAAAAAAATCAAACATGGGATACTTGGGTGTGAATGCAACTTGTAATGGTTGTCTGCATCTCTTGCTTCTGTATGCAATTTTCTTCTTGCAGATTCTGTACTTTTACAATAAATCTCCATTCTCGTCTGATTTGTTGCACTTTTCCTTGGGGCCCATTCATTCCTATGCAATGCGTAACTAGAAAGGTGTAGGAGCTTATTTCGCTGTGACCGTGTGTTTTGTCCCCATAGACTTCAGTGGGAGCCCAAGGAAAAAACAAAAACAAAACACGAGAAATGCATGGAAAAACAGAAGAAGAAAAAAATTGCATGAAAATGCAGATACGTTTGACCTTAACCTAAAGCATGCCAGAGATGGGAAAATTACAAACATTTCCCAGCACACTTCCTGGCTAGGATAGAAAAAGGTCCTGGACTGCCGCACTCCTTAAAACGATGTCTTTTATTGGAAATGAAATCCAAAAAAACAACCAAAGTAATGCAGTCAAAATAAAGTGAACAAAAAAGGAAAAAGGTGGCCGACATGTTTCACATCGTCTGATGCTTACACTTCCTGGCTAGCGTGCAAAAAAAAATATATGACCCTGTACAACAATTTACAATAAACCGGATGGTGTAGTTACATTATTGCAAATATACTGTATGTGGAAGCCATAGTGCCTTGCCAAGTCTCCTGTGTATACTGCGGTTCTAATTATATATTAGGAGTCTGCATGTTGGAGCAAATATGGCAATAGATTAAAGTTGGAGTTCCAGGCCGTTTATTAAAAGATAGCAGCCACATGGAGCCTCTCTCCTCTACCCCTCCTCTCCGTGGCACCTCCATTAAAAAATTGGGCACACAGCCATGACAGCTTGCGGCATCACAGCTGGGCGTGCACGAGTCGCGCTGCGCTCTCCCAGTGGACAGGCAATCTTCTTGGACCTGTAATGTGTCTCAGAAGATTGCAGAGAGGGAGGGGCCGCCTAGGGGGGAGAGGAGGAATCACCTAGGCAGCCCATAGTCAGAAGGAGGAAAGGAAGTCACTCAAAACTAAGCACCCCCCCCCCCCTCCCAAATAAAAAAAAAAAAAAAAAAATACTACAATACATGTGGCATGCAAGGGGACGAGGAGTGCTTAAAGCAGAAGTTCCACTTTTGGGCGCAACTCCGCTTCAAGGGCAGGTACACCACTTCTCAAAAAGGCACAGGGACAGACTGGACGCCCAACAAGAGCTCAGTGGCAGCTGAAGGCATCCAATGTGTCCCTGTGCCAATAAAGGTGTATGGGCTTCGATAAGCCCAGAGCCCTATCGCATGTCATCTGCTTGTGATCTGTGAGATTCTCTCTGTCTAGTTTGTTTTTATTAGACATAAGCAATAAATACCAACATTTCTGTTGAAATGCAAATAGTTTTCGAATCCATTTCAGAAGAGAAAAAAAAAAAAAAAAAAAGAAGGAATAATGAAAATAGAATAGAAAAGATAGAAAATAAAAAAAAAGGGATAGAATAGAAGAAAAGAAAAAAAAGAAAAAGAAAAAGAAAGAGTAAAACAGAACAAAATAGAATAGAAAACAAAAAAAGTACAGAATAAAATGGAAAAGGAAAAAGGAATAGGACTAAAAAATAAATAGAAAGAATATAAATTATCTTCCGAAATTTGAATTCAAATAAAAAAATAAAAAGGAATAGAAAATAGAATACAATGGCATAGAAAGAATAAGAACACCTTCCAAAATTCCAATTTTGATAATAAATTTGAGTTCAATTCAACTGAATTTGGAAAAAATGTAATAGATTCAAACTCGAATAAATGAAATGAATTCCAAAAACAAATTTAACCAATTACATTTTTGTAAATAATGGGCCGAAACTTTTTTTCTGCAGATTAGTGTCAAGCATTAACACTAAGTGTATTTAGCGCTAGATCAATTCATTTAAATTGCTAGAATAAAATAATAATATTACTACCAATTAAATTAATTAATGCCCAAATGCTTGACATGGCTGTACGCGTCAAAACATGTTACACACATGTACAAGAGTCAAAGGAGTCTAGGATAAGGTGACCAGATTTTTTAAATGAAATCCAGGGACTTTTACTAGTAATGGCGGCAATTGGTGACTCTCTGCCCGTCGCCGCTGCCGCCCGCCTCACAGCCTGTCAAGTTTTACTCTCCGGGCCTCGGCTACTACTGGGTGGAGAGTGGAGGAAGATCACTCCGCCAGGGAAGGAAAGGAGATAAGCAGGCAGGCAGCTGGCCGGGACTTGAGTCAAGGCAGAAGAACATGCGAGCCAAGCTGAATGGGCATACACCCGAAACTGAAGAAATATTCCCTCTGCTCCGACCAGCACATGATCATCAGAAAGGGGCACAGATAAATGGGGGGAAAAATACACCCCCCTAAGCTGGCAAGAGCGGTGGGGTGTAATTCAGATATTTTTTTTTATTCTGCACCGACTGTCTTTGTAATTGCCCCAGCCCCTATTCAAATCCAATCTGGGGACAAAACCGGGGACAGTGTCCTCAATCCGGGGACTGTCCCCTGAAACTGGGGATGTCTGGTCACCCTAGTCTAGGAGAGACAGAAAAACATCCAGTGTGAATGAGGCCTACAAATACTGCAAGAGAAAGCATATTAAATCTGTAATAAAAAAGTGTTCTATATGCCCATCATTTCAAGTACCTACTACGCGACTACCCAAGGCTACTGTTAGAAATCACGGGGCCCCATAATGTCTACCTGACAGGGCCCCCCCACGCCCAGATAATAACTGCTTATTCATATTCTCCATCAGCCAATCCCCCACAGCCATCACCTCTTATAACTTGACCCTTTCTCTTAGATTGTAAGCTCCGATTCCTCCTGTATTAAATTGTATTGTAATTGTACCATCTGCATTTAGAGCCGTGTAAACTGTCTGCGCTATATAAATCCTCTAAAATATTATGAATATCATTTGATATTAATAAAATCCTTATGGCATATTTACATGTCCCTTCCCCCGCTCTATATCCTGAAACATCCTCTTGTCTGCCTGCAGCAGATTCTGGAGGGAGAGGAGGGAAGAGAAGAGAAGCCCGAAACTCTGTAGGTAAAAGGGGGGCATGCGGTGGCCCAGAAAACAAGGGGATGGGTTTGCGGATGCTAGAACTGACCCACCTACAGCACACTGGGAGACAGAAGAGGATCAATGTCTGCAGTAAGACAGTACAGCTGTCCCTCCTGCTCAGGTGTATGGGTCCCCCCCCCTTTGAACTGATGGGTCCCGTGCCCAGTACAGGAGGGCTGGCAGTACTGCCTCATCAGCGGTCCTGTGACTACCTATACAAGGCAGTAGGTACACACACACGTAACATAGAACGCAAGGACCAGTCTATCTTGTATAATGCTTGAATGCCCACCCAAAGCACACTTTACTACACACAAGTGACAATATGGGACATGCATAAACACACACACACACACACACACACACACACAAAATCAAAATCTTTACTTCGACCTATAATGAATAGCCAACAGTACATACAAACTCAATTTACTCAAGCAAGACACTGCATACAAGGTGAAAGGAAGGTGACCAAGAACCTTAATGGTTTCTAGCTCAAAGTTTTGATAATCATCTTGGATGGTTGTGTCAAGCACAGCAATCAGTAGTTAGATATTAAATCATTAAGTACAATTCAATTACAAGGTAACCCTGTTTAAAGGTAACAGGTCAGAAAAATTAAACATGATCGTGTGCTGCCTAAATACTGAGAGAGGGAGCGAGAGAAATTATATTATCACTAGGCATGTGCAAAAGGGAAAATTTTGTTTCGTTTCGTTTTAATTCGTTATTTAATTAATTTCGTTAAGTTAGGTTCGTTACATGTGTTAAATTCGTTTTCGGAACTCGTTCGTTTTTGACCGAATTTCGAAAAATCCGGTCGAATTCGAAAATTCTCTCTTCGAATATAATTTCGAAATTCGATCGGAATTCGAAAAAAAAAAAAAAAATCGAATTCCGAACGAATTTCGTCCGCGGGTTTTCGATTCGGAATCGAAAACGTTCATTCGGATTCGGTAAATTCATTAATATTGCAATTCGGGAATTCGTATGCATCCGAATGTCCGAATAATGAAAAATTTGTCTGAATTTCGATTCGGAACGAAACGAAATGCACATGCCTAATTATCACACAGTATCTCACAAAAGTGAGTACACCCCTCAGATTTTTGTAAATATTTTATTCTATCTTTTCATGTGACAACATTAAAGAAATGACACTTTGCTACAATGTAAAGTAGGGAGTGTACAGCTTGTATAAGGCTGCATTCACACCTAAGCGTACAAAATCGCGGCGCTTTGTCCCGCGATTTGCGGCGACAAAACGCCGCGATTGTGAATGCAGCCTCAGCAAAAAAATAAAAATAACCCCCAATGTGTGATTTTACATCTGTGTGTTCAGTGCCGACAGGCTGCTGAGGGTGATCTGATGGGAAGGTGTGTCTGATGGGATGACAGTGACACTCATGAATGGTATTCCTTGTCTGTATGAGCTGTCGGTGCACAGCGTTCTCACAGCTAAGCAGCAACCAATAGGAGATGTTCGGGGCGGATCAGCTCCCTGTGCCTGGCCAATGACAGGAGCTTACGTGTCTGGCTGCTTTCAGAGGACTTCAGAGGACACCCCCTCTATGGAGATGGTTCCCATCTCCTATGCCGAACGCCGCCTGAAAAAAAAAGGTTCGGGACTTTTTTTCAGGCGGCAGGCGTACGGCGTTTGGCGTGGAGATGTGAACCATCTCCATAGAGGGCAATGTTAAATCATCCCTCTGGCGTCTTGGGGCGGCAGCGGCGTCACACTACAGGCGACAAAACGCCTAGGTGTGAATGGGGGCCAACAGTGTAAATTTGCTGTCCCCTCAAAATAACTCAACACACAGCCATTAATGTTTAAACCACTGGCGAGAGAAGGGAGTACACCCCTAAGTGAAAATGTCCAAATTGAGCCCAATTAGACATTTTCCCTTCCCGGTGTCATCCGACTTATTAGTGTTACAAGGTCTCAGGTGTGTTAAATATTTGTAATCACACTCTTACTGGTCACTGGAAATTCAACATGGCACCTCATGGCAAAGAGTTCTCTGGAGGATCTGAAAAAAAAAAACTGCTCTACATAAAGATGGCCAAGACCCTGAAACTGAGATGCAGCATGGTAGCCAAGACAGGTTCTGCTCAGAACAGGCCTCGCCATGGTCAACCAAAGAAGTTGAGTGCACGTGCTCAGTGTCAAATCCATAGGTTGTCTTTGGGAAATAGACATACAAGTGCTGTCAGCATTGCTGCAGAGGTTGAAGGGGTGTGGGGTCAGCCTGTCAGTGCTCAGACCATACGCGGCACACTGCATCAAATAGGTCTGCATGGCTTTCGTCCCAGAAAGAAGGCTCTTCTAAAGACGATGCAAAGCCCACAGTTTGCTGAAGACAAGCAGACTAAGGACATGGATTACTGGAACCATATCCTGTGGTCTGAAGAGACAAAGATAAATGTATTTGCTTCAGATGGTGTCAAGCGTGTGCATGTGAGCTGCTGGCACTGGGGAGCTACAGTTAGTTGAAGGAACCATGAATGCCAACATATACTGTGACATACTGAAGCAGTGCATGATCCCCTCCCTTCACAGACTGGGCCGCAGGGCAGTATGTCAAGATAACGACCCCAAACACACCTCCAAGACGATCACTGCCTTGCTAAAGAAGCTGAGGGTAAAGGTGATGGACTGGCCAAGCAGGTCTCCAGACCTAAACCCTATTGAGTATCTGTGGGGCATCCTCAAATGGAAGGTGGAGGAGCGCAAGGTCTCCAACATCCACCAGCTCTGTGATGTCGTCATGGAGGAGTGAAAGAGGACGCCATTTGTAATCTGTAAAGCTCTGGTGAACTCCATGCCCAAGAGGGTCAAGGCAGTGCTGGAAAATAATGGTGGCCACAGAAAATAGACACTTTGGGCTTAATTTGGACATGTTCACTTAGGCCCCTTTCACACTGGGGCGCGGGTGGCGTCGCTATTTTTAGCGGCGCTTTACTGTCATGTTTGCAGAGATATTTAACATTTTAACCCCCGCTAGCGGCCAAAAAAGGGTTAAAACCACCCGCAAGCCACCACTGCAGTGGCGGTATGGCCGCAGTGCCCATTTATTTCAATGGGCAGGAGCGGTGGAGGGGCCCTCCAAAGATGCCGCTTGCAGGACATTTTTTTTAAACGTCCTGCCAGCGGACCGCTCCAGTGTGAAAGCCCTCTGGCTTTCACACTGGAGTCAAAGGAGCAGCTCTTTCAGGGACCTTTGCAGGCGACATTTTGAGCGTTATAGCGCCTCAGTAATGTACTCACTTTTATTGCCAGTGGTTTAGACATTAATGACTGTTTTATTTTGAGAGGACAGCAAATTTACACCGTTATACAAGCTGTACACTCATTGTAGTCAAGTAATTTCTTCAGTGCTGTCACATGAAAAGATGCAATAATAAAATATATAAAAAAAAAAAAAAAAAAAATCTATAGGATATGGGGACTTCTCCGTGGTAGTAGTGTTTTCCAATCCACAATCAGAACTTTTGTTACAGGTCTTGTTGGACCAGCCCAAAGGGAATTGGTCAGAATCCATACACTAGACAAAGATTTGGGGGGCACCCCTTAATTAGTGCCCACCTGTGTTATAGGAGGAGTCCTTTTAGTTCTCCCATGGTTCAGAGAAGCAGGATCTTCTATCGATAGCGTAGGACCCACCAATATTGGGGTACTTTGACGTAGTAGTGGGCTTAGCACTATATGGCCATATGGTGTAACTAAATCCCCATATTTTCTGAATATGCTCAGGTGTTTTTAAATAGCCTTGCAGGAGCTGAATGTAATTTTTTGTACGTCTGCAGTCTCTGACCATCTCCTGCACCACATCTGCAGTCTCTGACCATCTCCTGCACCACGTCTGCAGTCTCTGACCATCTCCTGCACCACGTCTGCAGTCTCTGACCATCTCCTGCACCACGTCTGCAGTCTCTGACCATCTCCTGCACCACGTCTGCAGTCTCTGACCATCTCCTGCACCACGTCTGCAGTCTCTGACCATCTCCTGCACCACATCTGCAGTCTCTGACCACCTCATTGAAGTTCTTTATGTTAGGTTCAGACAAAGCAAATTTTATGGGTACAAGGAAGCACAGGTTTTATTCAACATCCCTTAAGCCCCTCCCACTACTAGGCACTTGACCACACCCACAATTTGCTGCGACGTATCATGCTGCAGGTCTTTACTCCTAAAGCATCCCTCATTCTGAAGTTCAAAAGTTAGAAGGTATGTATTCGATGTGAATTTACAATAAAAAGTCGGTTCCGGTTTGCACCTAAGCTAGCATTTTCTAGTTCTTGTGCGAAATGCTCAGCTATAGTTCCTGGTTCCACACTGGAGGGAGCTGCATCTTGGCTGAAGCACCCATGCTGGGTGCCAGGGGGTCCGTCACAAAAGGTAATTTGACCAGCCAAGAAATCGCTTAACTTTCGTTTTTTTCCCCCCATTCACACAGAACAAAAGTGTACATGCACTTTTAATGGGCGAATTGCTATGGAGGAGAAGTTTATCAATTCACCCCCTTGAAGAAAAAAAAAAAAAAAGATTTGTTACATGAACATATATTATTTCTAGGTTCCTGCAGACTTCTTATATTAATGAACTGAGTTTCAGTATTCATAAATTCTTGATTTTCATATTATTCTGCTGCAATATGTATACATTGTAGCGCTTAGTCAAATTATATTGCGTCAATTATTTAAACATGAAATGCAAAATATAGCGAAACCTCGGATTGCGAGTAACGCGGGTTAACGAGCATTTCGCAATACGAGCACCGTTTAAAAAAAAATCCTGACTCAGTTTGAGAGTGTTGTGTTGCAAAACAAGCAGGATTCGAGCCACAGCGGAAATACGCTGTTTCTGAGCTGTCCTTGGGCCTTGCCGAGCTGTCCTTGCCGAGTGTTTCCGAGGCTCTCTGATGCGCCCCCCCTTCTGGCCACATGCAGTATTGCACGCCATTGAAGTCAATGCGGAACAAATTATTTTAATTTCCATTGACTTCTATGGGGAAACTTGCTTTTATATGCAAGTGTTTTGTATTACAAGCATTCTCCTGGAATGGATTATTGCTTGTAATCCAAGGTTCCACTGTGATATTTCAGCAAAAAACAAAAACCACACTTACTTGGGTATCTATAGTAATAATCATTTTCAATATTACTGCTGATGTTATTAACCTTCATGTATTCTTTCCACTGGGGTGCAGCTTCTATATCATAGCGAACAAAAGCTCCAAAAAGGACAATCATGATAATCTCGAAAGTCATGCAGATAATCGGCAGCTTCCATCGCATATAGGTATTTCTTGCCATCTTCCAGACAGTCTAATAGGAAGACTAGATAGAGCTGCCAGTCACGTCTGTGTTAGGTCCTTCAATGCACAGTATATTTCAAAGGGTGTGATGGATCAGGAAGATTCGTCATCATGAGCTCACACACCTCTTTAATTAAGAAAGGGAGGCAGTCAGAGAACAACATGTATACTTGTTTTCCCATACATCGGCACAATTTACAGATTAAGTTAAAGGGAGGCGACACTGCCTAGGTGATGTTGGGTCAAAATAATTATAACATGAACATAATTCATAATGCCAAAAAAATGTTTTTAAAGTAAAATCCTGAACTGGTTATTCAAGGTAGCAAACCTAAAGCAGAGGTCCACCCTGAAAAAAAAAAAAATGTATATATATGTATATATATATATATATATATATATATATATATATATATATATAAAACCAGACGGACCCCTCTCTGGAGGGTCTAACTAAATAGACCCACCCAAGTACTAGGTGGGGCTCCCCTGAAGGGAGAGTCCATGAGAGGGCGAACTAAGCCAGAAGGCCATGTCTACTCCCTCCCAATACTTTCAGGGCAGGCCCGAGGACCTACACCCTACCAGTCACTGATTAGGTGAAAGATCCAGCGGGAGGACATTGCGGGATCCTATGGACAAGGTAAGTACCTGTACAAGGATACTGCTTTGCAATCCTTGTGGCCACTTTTGGTACTGAAAAATTAACCCCAAGCCACAATCAGGATTAACGCCAGGAAGATTAAAGTGGTATTAAAAAAAAAAAAAAAAAAAAAAAAAAAAAACATAGAATTGTCTTTGATGGAAAATTAACACACACACACACACACACACACACACACACCTTTTTTTTAAAGATTTCCCCTTATTTGTATTGTATAGAGATCACTTTTACCAATTTTCAATAAATGCTTGTTTTTTATGCTCAATATACACGCCATATATTTTGGTATCGCAGGGTTCCGTTCTCTTCCCAAGTTCCCTTGTGGATTTTTTTGTTTTGGGGCTGATACCAGACATTAGTTTGTCTTAGCCGCACAACAGATATACAAATAGATACCAAACGTTTCTCCCTTTAAAATTGTATGCGCTCAGGGAATGGCGCCAAACTACAGTACTTTGAAAATTTACTTTTTTTTTTTACACAGGTTACTAGTTTAGAGTTAGAGGTCAATCATTAGAATTATTGCCCCCACTCTAATGCCCGTGGTGATACCTCACATGTGTGGTTTGGGCAACCCGACAAAAAAAAAACAAAAAAAAAAAAAAACAAACACCTCAGGCCTACCAGCAAACAAATAATGGCAGTGTTTACATGTGCCGCGCTGGAAAGGATGTCATGATGTTGCTTCCGGCCTCCGAGGGTCATAGAGATGGCTAGGGACCATCTGCTACAGCCAGCTCTATGGTAAACTCTTTGGTGGATTCATTCTCCAGCATCTTCGATTGCATGGGCGAGCCTGCAAAAGCAGCGGAGGGCTAAACAGCCGATATGATGGCTTTTACACTGTAGGGAATCGCCTGCTGAACAACACACACACACCCACCCCCCTCTTTGTGCTGCCCATAGCATAGCAATCAGATTTTTAGTCCCCAAGGTAGTAATCAAATTTATTGAATATTGAAATCCAAATTATTTTTAAAATTTCAGATTTATATACAAGGAAATGCCACATTATGGCCACTAGATGGAGCCGACTATTAACTATTAAAAGCGGGAGTTCCAGGCCTTTTAGGTTTATTAAAAGTCAGCAGCCACAAAAAAAAAAAAAAAAAAAAAAAAAAAGTGTAGCTGAACTGTAACACACACACACACACGCGCGCCCCATGGTCCAGCGATGTGGCCGCACGGAGCCTCACTCCTCTCGCCCTTTTTTCCCCGCAGGGCCTCCATTGAAACTGTGGGCACCCAGCCATAACAGCTTGCGGCTTCCCAACCGGGCGCACACTGCGCATGTGCGAGTCTTGCTGCGCTCTCCTAGTAGACAGGCAATCTTCTGGGACCTGCGACGTGTCCCAGAAGATTGCAGAGAGGGATGGGGGAGAGGAGTCGCCGCCTAGGCAGCCCGTAATCGGGAGGAGGAAGTCACACTCAAACTAAACCCCCCCCCCCCCCCCCCCAAAGAAAATGACATGCCAAATGTGGCATGTAAGGGGACAAGGAGTGCTTAAAGCGGAAGTTCCACTTTTGGGTGGAACTTCTGCTTTATTAATAATCACCTCCACTTGGGCCCCATTCACACTTGTGCGACTTTGGACCCCAAAGCAGGGTTGCCAGCCACCAGTAAATTTACTGACAGTTTGTAAAAATCTGATTTTTTTTACAACTGCCAGTAAATATCAGGGGCTGATAATTTCATGCCATGTTGACTTTTTAAGTGCAAGTCAAGCAAATTACTTTGTTATAGCTATTGTCAGTGTTCCCATATCATGTTTATACCGTTTAAATATTCACTGTGTTCCCTTTCAATAGGAGTTCTATACATTTCTCAGGTTGCCAGTTAAAAAAAAAAAAAAAAAAAAGGAGCTCCGCCAGTAAATTTTCAATGTTACTTCAGGAAAAAAAATGCTACGGGAGGTTGGCAACCCTGCCCCAAAGTCGCATGCCATGTTTCCCTACGAGTACCGTTCATATCTGTGTGCCTTCAAGTCGCAGCGATCTCAAAGCAACTCCTACACTACTTTCGTCCAACTTTCATGCGGCTTGGTCCATAGACCTCAATGTAAGCCTTCAAAATCTCATGACATTCCCATCTTCATCATATAGGGCTGCAACCAACGATTATTTTCATATTCGATTAGTTGGCCTATTGTTTCGATTAAATCGGATAATAGCCTTAAAAAAAAAAAAAAAAAAAACACACAACAACATTTAAAAAAGAACAATTACAAAAACACAAATTGAAGCAAAAACACATTACATGCTTTTCTGCAGCTTCTCCATTGAAGTATATTGAACCAAAAAAAAAAAAAAAAAAAAAAAAAAAAAATCGCACCGTTTTGCGTTAAAAACTCCTTGCCCTTTCCAAATACGCAGCAGCTGAAAAAAAAATCATGGATGTGAACGTGTCCCATAGGAAAACATGTAAATTAACTGTATTGCGTTTCTGCAAAAAACACCAATAAACAGAGGTGCGACCCATGGCCTGAGATGTTTAGTAACATAATGGGGGTTAAAAAAATAAAAAATAAAGTACAAAAAGAGCAAATAATCGCTACTGTAAGGGGTTCATTTTTTTACCGTGGGACAGTGAAAGTAATATTTACAGTAGTGATTTGCTTTTTTGTACTATAAAGGGCTATTTTAGTTTTTTTTTAACCCCATTATGTTACTGGCTGATTAATTGATTATCAAAATTGTAATCGATTTTATAAATCGATTAGTTGTTTTGGCCCTAATCATATATATATGTGATTTTGATGCAAGTTTGGATTAATGCAACTTGTGCAGAATGGAAAAAGTAATAATTCTAGTGCCAGACCTCCTCTGCAACTCTAACACTAAACGGGTAACCTGAAAAAAAAAAAATGGTAAAGTAAAGCATTGCCTATGGAGATTTTTAAGTAACATAGTTTGTCGCCATTCCACAAGTGTGCACAATTTGAAAGTATGACATGTTAGGCATGTATTTAGTGTAACCTCAAAAAAAAAATTGGGCCATCTTTATTGCTTTTTTTTTTTGGTATTTATTCATTAAAATAAATTTATTCCAAAACAATTGTATTTAAAAAAAACGCTGCACAAATACAGTGCGACAAAATATTACTATGACTGCCATTTTCTTCTCTGTGGTCTCTGCTAAAAAATATATACAATATTTGGGGGTTCCAAGTAATCTAGCAAAAAATATACAGATTTGTCAGAAAAAGGCCTGGTCATTAAGTGGTTAACAGATGACTCATCAGCTGGCAGCGGAATGTAAGAAAATATAAAAAAATTCCCAAAACAATATCCATACCAGACCCTTATCCGAGCATGCAGCCCAGCAGGTCAGGAAAGGGAGTGCCACCCCCTTCCTGAACCATTCCAGCCAGGCCACATGCCCTCAAAAACCCCACCCCAAAGTACCTTGTCCCCACAATCCTGGGCAGTGGTTGTGGGGGGGGGGGGGCTTATCAGAATCTGGAAGCCCCTTTAATGTCAATGCGTATGGGGTACTCCTACCCATTCACCAAAAAAGTGTAAAGAGTGATCAAGACAGTACACCGTTTTTACAATTTTTTTTTTTTTTTTATAATAAAGTCCACCAGCTGACACACATCGATCCAAAAAAAGAAAACACGCCTCTGGCCCCGAGGAATGCTCCCACACTGCCTGTTCTGCTGAGGACAGCTCTTAAATAAAAAGGAGCAGGCCACCTGGTGACTGTCAGGTGGCACCAACCCAGCATGCCATCAGTCAATGATGACACAAGGGGGCAATGCCCCACCCTATAGTTACCCTAAGAGCTGTCACATGACAGGCCAGACAGACAAAGTGAGCCTTAGTCGGGGCTGGAGGTAAGCCCCCCATCTTCTTATGGGTCGGCGGGCAGAGCACCAATGGGATTTACATTGTGGGACTTTATTTCTTAAACCACTTCAATACAGGGCACTTTCACCCCCTTCCTGCCCAAGCCATTTTTCAGCACGGTCACACTTTGAATGACAACTGCACGGTCATGCAACAATTTTTGACCCGGCTGGGTAATAAAGAGCACAGAAAAAAGACACGTCGCAGACATTCTGTTACTACAACTTCCACCAAACACCCCTAGACATCAGGGAAACACGAAGTAACATGCCGCCCAAAACAAACCAGCAGCTCCTTCGGGGGTAGTGCTACATATATACACAGACACACACATACCTTTCTATATTTAAACAATCCACAAAGGAATCCGAAATAGCAATGATCAGTCCATTCAGAAATCCTAAATAAGTAAATATCCAAGATGGCCATTTTTCAACAGTATTGTATGATTAACCACTTCCATACAGGGCCTTTTCACCCCCGTCCTGTCCAGGCCAATTTTCAGCTTTCAGCACAGTCACAATTTGAATTAGAATTGTGAGATCGTGCGACGTTGTCCCCAAATACATTTTGATCATTTTTTCCCCACAAATAGTTTTCTTTTGCCGGTATTTGATCACCTCTGCGGTTTTTATTTTTTTGCGCTATAAACAAAAAAGGAGCGACAAGAACTTTTACTTTTATTATTTTTAAATTTTTTGGTATAATATCCCAATTTAAGTTTTCCTAAGTTTAGACCGATACATATTTTTGGTAAAAATCGAAATAAGCGTATATTGATTGGTTTGGGCAAAAGTTATAGCGTTTACAAAATAGGGGAAAGGTTTATGTAATTTTTATTATTTTTTTTACTACTACTGGCAGCGATTTTTATCCTGACTGACATTGCGGCGGACATATTTGACCCTATTTTGGGACCACATCCCTGCTCTGTGATGAGCAATCGCGGGTGCCTTGCGGCCGCCGTGCATCGAATACACAGTGATGCGGCAAGCATATTATATAAATAAAATTATTATTTTTAATAAAAATAAATTACAAAAAAGGGGGGTTGCCTTCTGGGACCTCTGGGCCCTTTAATAAAAAAGAAACCACAGACAGACAGACAGACAGACAGACAGACAGACAGACAGACAGACAGACAGACAGACAGACAGACAGACAGACAGACAGACAGACAGACAGACAGACAGACAGACAGACAGACAGACAGACAGACAGACAGACAGACAGACAGACACACACACACACAAATAAATTATAAAAAAAATAAAAACATTTATGCCACCCAGGGCCCTGGGGACCTCTGGGCCCTTTAATAATAATAATATTATTAATAACCTCCGGACCCCTAAAAAAAAATGGCCCTTTAAAAAAAAAAGTATATTAAAACTTTTAATAAAATAAAAGGGGCGTTGCCATCTGGGAACCTCCGGGCCCCTTACAGGTGTACTGCCTGTACCCCCCTGATGGCGGCCCTGCCCTGAGTGCACCTTCCGTGAAAAGAAAAAAGGCTGTTCCCTGACCAGGTGACTAGACTCCACATTATAGGAGCCCAGTAGAGCGTGATCTGCAATACCCATGGTCATATCAGTTTATTTTTTTGGCTTCATAAAAAATTGTGGTATGTACTAGTGAAAAATGTACAGTAGAAACAGAAAACAAGGTCTTTGACGTTGTGTAGTCTAGAAAAATAAAGCGGTAATAAAAAGTGCTAGGAAGTTTGTTTTATGAAAATTCTTTGTGGTTAAAGGTGGTTTCTATTTGGGTTGAGTGGGAGGTTGAGTGTAAGGCTGCAACTAACGATTATTTTCATATTATTCGGATAATAGCCTTAAAAAAAAAAAAAAAAAAAAAAATATTTTTTTGGGACAATTTGTTGTTGGGCAGATTACAAAACACAAATTGCCGCAAAAAACACATTGCATGTTTTTCTGCAGCTTCTCCATTGAAGTATATTAAACCAAAAAAAAAATAGCACTGTTGCGTTAAAAACTCCTTGCCCTTTCCAAATACGTAGCAGCTGAAAAAAAAAAAAAAAAAAAAAAGTGTCCCATAGGAAAACATGTAAATGAACTGTAGCCTGTTTCTGCAAAAAAGACCAAAACACAGAGGTGTGACCCGGCCTGAGATGTTTAGTAACATAATGGGGTTAAAAAAATAAGTACAAAAAGAGCAAATACCGTATTTATCGGTGTATACCGTGCACTTTTTTGCCCTGAAAATCAGGGCAAAATCGTGGGTGCGCGGTATACGCCGATACCCGCGCCGAGTTTGAATACTGCGCCGACATATACTGAGCGCAGTACACTCGGGTATAGTCGGGCAGTCTCTGCTCCTTCCGCGCTCACGTCCTGGACGTCAGCGCGAGAGTTGCCGAGCCTGGCCGACAATACACGAGTGTACTGCGCTCTGTATATGTCGGCGCAGTATTCAAACTCGGCGCGGGAAACGAGCGGGGAGGACGCCGCACCCGACGAAGAGGACACCCGAAGCCGCAGACGGACCCGGGTGGGTATGGAGTTGGGTGTATGGGATTGTATTGTGTTTATTTTGTTTGTTTATTTTTTTGAGGTTGAACTGGATGGACTTGTGTCTTTTTTCAACCTGACTAACTATGTAAGAGGACACCCGAAGCCGCAGACGGACGCCGGACCCGACGAAGAGGACACCGATGGACGCCGCGCAGGACACCAAAACTGTAAGTCCAAAAAAAACGTTTTTTCCACAGGATTTGGGGCAACATTAGGGGTGCGCGGTATACGCGGGAGCGCGTTATACACGGTAGTCGCTACTGTAAGGGGTTCATTTTTTACTGTGGGACAGTGAAATATTTACAGTAGCAATTTGCTTTTTTGTACTAAAGGGCTAATTTTTTTAACCCCATTATGTTACTGGCCGATTAATCGATTATGAAATTAATGGATTACAATTTTCATAATCGATTAGTTGTTTCGGCCCTAGTTGAGTGGGAGCATCGAGTCTGCCCCATTTTTATTAATTATATATAGAATAAGTTACCTTTTTTCTTCCCAGGCAGCAGAACCCCAATTATTGCTAGTGACTACACTTGCTGGCAGTAATCACATGCAAAAATCCCTCCCCTGCCAGGACAACACAAAATCTCCACAAGTGGCATTAGCGCGCCCCCCCCATCAATGCTGACTGTTGATTGGGGAATCTGGGGAATCGAGCGATCTTTTCGGAAATAAAAAACATTGATTCCTTGCCTTAGTTATGTTTACCTAACACCTGAATAAAATGATACCTCCGAATTAACCATTTATATAAAAAGTAAGAAATTCGGCATATTTGTGCTTCAAACAGAAGGGAGGGGTGCTCAAAATACTTTAAAAATAGGTTTTAAATCCATGCATCCAAAGTATGAAAACTGGTTCATCAGGTCTGTCACGCTCTTTTCTGTTTATCTTCTATATGATTTTTACTTGCGACATGTAACACCTGACAATCATATGTCATTTACACTTGTACTGACATTCCACATTATGAACATAGATTAACCACTGAGAAACCCAGTAAGAGCTTTCACACGGGCGGACCGTATGCCCGCTTTTTCATTCATCTGTTTACATCTCATCGGGTCCGCTTTGCTCCGATTCTGCAGACGGAGGAAAACCCTATTTTTCGGTCCGTGTTCATCTGATCCCCCCCCCCCCCCCATAGGGGAGAGCAGAGATCTGACAGGGTGGTCCCTGCACAGTGTGCGGGGACCGCCCTGTCATCCGCCGGTTGAGCGGAGGTTCACGGGGCGGATCATCACTAATCAGTCCTGTGTGAAAGAGCCCATGCACATTGATAAACTGCGGTTTATTGGAGTTTGGGCGTTTTTTTTTCAAAGCCCATAAACGCCACTCTATGTGTCCTATGTTAGCCTATATGTCCATGAGCAGTGGAGTTTATGGGCTTTTTTCTGAACGCCCAAAAATCACATTCAAAGTACCTTTTTTTTTTTGTGGCAAAAAAAAAAAACCCGCTAAAAATGCAGAACGCTAATAAACGCTCAAAAACACAGCTCGCCAGCGTTTTTTTTTTCTTTGTGTATTTTGTGCGTGTACTCGAGAGAGGAGCTGGACTGCAGGAGTTGAGAGTAGGCAGGCCTCCCCCAGAGGCAATCTGTCACCTTTCTCCATGCCCTGGAGAGACCGGGATGTAGCCGAGACCGGGATCCGAACCCCTAGCTGCAGAGGTGAATGGCTTGTCAGCGCAGTGCCAATCGCGTTGAGCCACCGCAGCTCCCTATGTGTGTTTTTTTTTTTATCAATGGATCAAAAAACACTTAAAGAAAAAAAAAACGCCAATGCTAAAAAACGCTATTGTAAAAAAACGTTAAGGTTGAAAGGCTCCCTGCCATTTTTATAGCTTTTTTAGCGTCCATGGAACCTAAAGGTTTAGCATAGTTCATATTTTAAACCACTTCAGCCCCCGGAAGATTTTCCCCCTTAATGACTAAGCCATTTTTTTAAAGCACTGCGTTGCTTTAACTGACAATTACGGGGTCATGAAAAGTTGTCATTTTTGTGACGAAACGCGCGTCAGAGGAGGAGACGTGCTGACGTTCTGCGTGACAGTCCGAGTGGACGGGCGTTCGTTTTAAGCCGGCCGGCTTTACTTTTATGCTTCTGTGAGATTGCTCTCTTGTAAGTGTTTATCTTAAAGGAGTTCTCCAAGCTAACACTTTTAACCCCCGCTGTGCCCGGGCTGTAAAACTATACAAAATAAACTTTCACTTACCTGCCTACGATCCCCCGTTGTTCCGATATCACCATCCCGTTCTCCGGTCCCGGTCTGTTCCACTTCCTGCGGGTCGGTGACTCACAGTGCGCTCAGCCTATCAGCGGCCGCAGCAATGTCCCATCGCGGCCGCTGATAGGCTGAGCGCACTGTGAGTCACCGACCCGCAGGAAGTGGAAGAGACCGGGACGGCGATATCGGAACAACGGGGGATCGTAGGCAGGTAAGTGAAAGTTTATTTTGTATAGTTTTACAGCCCAGGCACAGCGGGGGTTAAAAGTTTTAGCTCAGAGAACTCCTTTAATAAATGTTATACTATTAAACGGTATTTCACTATTGTGAGTCCTATATCTCTTCTGGGTATCCCATACAATTGGTGACATCTGTGCCTTGAGGATCCAATTCCTACTGGTGTATGCTGCAGTCCATGATTAAAGGCCCGGGCTGGGGTTTACAGCCGCAAGCCATCTTTGCTTGCCATCTGGTAAGCCTGCATTCCTTGTGGCGTTTTCACTGTTGGTGGTGGATTTCTTCAACATCTGATTTGCATTTTGAATCTCATAAGGAGTTATTTCAATTGTATTTTATGTTTGGACTACACTGAACACAGGATTTACACAGCTCTATATTTGGACTTCACTGAACACATGATTCACACAGCTGATATTGCTTTTCATACATTGTTTTCACTTGTTCTAGTTCAGTGGTCTCAAAGTACCGGCCCGCGGGCCATTTGCGGCCCGCGGACCAGTTATAAATGGCCCCCAGGCAGGGTGGAAGTGAGGGGAGCAAAAAAAAAAAAAAAAAAATTTTTTTTTTTTTTTTTTTTTTGAGCTGGCCCCATCTGGTGGTGAGCCGTTGGTATTACAAGTTATTACCACCAGATGTGAGCTGGCGCCATCTGGTGGTGGCCGTTGGTATTACAAGTTAAGCATTACAAGTTAAACAGCAATTCTAATGTCATTTTACACTATTTTCACTGCCATCTTCTTCCCTCTAATTAGAACCCCCAAACATTATATATATATTTTTTATCCTAACACCCTAGAGAATAAAATAGCGATCGTTGCAATACTTTCTGTTTCGCCGTATTTGCGCAGCGGTCTTACAAGCGCACTTTTTTGGGAAAAAAATTACACTTTTTTTAATTAAAAAATAAGACAACAGTAAAGTTATCCCCATTTTTTTTAATATTATGAAAGATAATGTTACGCCGAGTAAATTCATACCCAACATGTCACGCTTCAAAATTGTGTCCGCTTGTGGAATGCCGACAAACTTTTTTTACCCTTTAAAATCTTCATAGGCGACGTTTAAAAAAATCTACAGGTTGCATGTTTTAAGTTACAGAGGAGCTAGAATTATTGCTCTCACTCTACCAATCGCGGCGATACCTCACATGTGTAGTTTGAACACCGTTTACATATGCGGGCGCTGCTCACGTATGTGTTCGCTTCTGCGCGCAAGCTCGTCGGGACAGGGTGCGTTTTCTGGCTCCTAACTTTTTTAGCTGGCTCCGAGATTCCAAGCAAATTTGTCAAACCCTGACTTGCACCAGTGCTGGTGGTAATAATGCGCTCGCTGACACCAGTGCTGGTGGTAATAATGCGCTCGCTGACACCAGTGCTGGTGGTAATAATGCGCTCGCTGACACCAGTGCTGGGGGTTAATAATGTGTTCGCTGACACCAGTACTGTTGTTTTTGAAGTTTGAAAGTTTGCATGCGGCCCCTCATGGCATATGAAAACTTGTCTTGTGGCCCTCAGGTAATTTGAGTTTGAGACCCCTGTTCTAGTTTAATTAGAAATCCAGCACAACTACATTTTTCTATTTTGTCTGTTTTGGTGTGTATATCACTTTAGTTGCTGCTTTTTAATAGCGTTTCATTTTAGTGCGGCAATTTATTTTCCATGAAAAGTTGTACCCAAACAAAATTGGTGTATTTTTTTTTTTTTTACTAGTAATGGCGGTGATCAGCGATTTTTAGTGGGACTGCGACATTGCGGTGGACAGATTGGACACTTTTTTTTGGGGACCATTGACATTCATACAGTGATCAGTGTGATAAAATTGCACTGATTACTGTATAAAATGTCACAGACAGGAAAGGGGTTTTCAAGGGGTTAAATGTGTTCCCTGGGAGGGGTTTCTAACTGTGGGGGGATTGACTGGGAGTACAGAGAGAATGGTGTATGTGAGGCGGTCTTTTTTTGGCTGGCTTGTGACCTACATACACCGACATACCTACACTGACGGTAGTGACCTACCTACACCGACGGTAGTGACCTACCTCAGCTCAGCCGTGGTGTGCGGTGTCACAGGCAGTCAGTCATTCCGTCAGTTGTCCGAGGAGAGGAGAGCCGAGGAGCCTGGGGGGGGGGGGAGCCAGAGGAGAGCCGCCCGAGCGCCGAGCCGGATGTGGCGTGGAGGCCGCATTGTAATTCCCACCTTCTGGAGCCTGCAGCGCCTATGATGGACGTCACACGTCCTGCGGTCCTGGCATTGGACCAGTGGGATGTCCATTATAGGTGTTGCGCAGGCTCCAGCAGGCGGGACCTGCTATGGCACTCGGCCACATTCTGGATCAGATCCGTCCCGGCGCTCGCCGCTGACAATGCAGACCTGCCAGCATGAGACTGGTCTTTACGGGGCTCCAGCCCCCCTAGACACCCCCTCCGGATCTCACACACACACGGCTGCTGTTAGAAATCACAGGGCCCCCATACAGCCTACCTGGCAGGGCCCCCCTCAAATATATCAAAAACATTTTTCACTAAAAATATACTAAAATCATTCTTGGTGGACACAAAGATAACAGGGAAGCAGTTATCCCTTT
Source organism: Rana temporaria (assembly GCF_905171775.1). Lineage (NCBI taxonomy): Eukaryota > Metazoa > Chordata > Amphibia > Anura > Ranidae > Rana > Rana temporaria. Next base: position 38,582,710 of record NC_053491.1, on the reverse strand, counting down.
ATTAGCCCTTCAGTTTTTCTCCCTGCAGCAGCCGAAAGTCGGAGGGAGAGAAACCGGTTTCCAGCTGCAGAGACTTACATAGGGCATCCTGTAATTGCCCCCTCCATCCGAGCGCACTGATTCCCTCTGCTGTTTGGGCTCCCCTTATGAGCCCGGGCCCCCTACAAGAGGACTGGTGGTCCCCCCCTATCAGCAGCCCTACACGCACACACCTTTGATTGCCCCAGATGTTTAACCTCTTTTCTATGTAAACAAGCCAGATCGCCGTTCTGATGGGAGGGAAGGCATGGATCCTGTGTCTCTGCAAAAGCAGGGACATGGATCTATGCCTTGCTCTAGTAAAAGCACCTTCAAACACTGTTGAAAAACATGGGATGGGCACACAGTTAACCCTTTGATTGACCCTGACGCCAACGCCTTCCCAGCCAGTGTACAGTACTTGTACAGTAACCGTGCATATTTTTAGCACTGACTGTATTGTCTCACTGGTTCCCGCAAAGTGTCAGTTAGTGTCCGATTGACCGCCGCAATATCACAGTCCCACTTTAAGTCGCTGATCGCCGCCATTACTGGTAGTAAAATGCACACACACACTTTTTTTAACCAAACATGTAGCAGAATGCATATTGGCCTAAAATTTCTGAAGAAACCTTTTTTTATTATTAAATTGGATAGGTTTTATAGAAGGTCGAATTTTTTTTTTTTTTCCCCTTCAAAATTTTCAGACTTCTTTGTTTATAGCGAAATAGGATCAAATACCACCAAAAGAAAGCTGCATTAGTGGAGAAAAAAAAAAAAAAAAAAAAAAAAAAACGGACTTGGGTACAGCGTTGCATGACCGCGCAATTGTCAGTTAAAGTATCGCAGTGCTGGTCATTAAGGGGGAATAAATCTTCTGAAGGTCAAGTGTTTAGGACAACCAAGTGTCAGTTCTGTCTGTGGCCTTGTTCCTCTGCCATCAACATGAATCACTTCTGACAAGTTTCCTTGACACCGAGAGGAAAAAAAGGTGACAGGTAAGGGATCTCCAACTGATCGATAGCACACAGGAGCTAAGGCTATGTGGAGGGGGGGGGGGGGGGGGGGGGGGGGGGGGGGGGGGGGGGGGGGGGGGGGGGGGGGGGGGGGGGGGGGGGGGGGGGGGGGGGGGGGTTCATTTCTTAGCGTTCTCCTCACTGAGCTCTGCAGAGTATAACTACAGCTCTCCGCCTCCTTTTGAAGGGAAATGGAAGGAAAAGGTAAGTGAACCAACAATGCACTAGCTTAAAGGAACCCATTTAGAAAATAAAAAACAAATCTTTACAACCCCTTTAAAGTGGTTCTAAAGGCAATACACCTCCCTGTATATACACCGCTCCTACAGCACCTCAAAGATGCTACTTGAAGGACTCTTTAGTATCCTGCCAGCACACCGCACCCGGTGTGAAAGCACTCAGGCTTTCACACCAGAGTGAGAGGAGATGCACTTTGCAGGTGACACTACAGCGCATGTAAAGCGCCTTAGTGTGAAAGTAGCCTTATTGCGGTCGGCAAAGGCATAATAGGGGGATGCCTTTGTAAACAAGGCATTCCCCTGTTCTGCCTAGTGACATGTCGGGGGATCGGGAACAGTGATCGCTGATGTGTCACTTGTAGCTCCTCCCCCTAACAGTTAGAATCACTCCCTAGGGCACACTTAAATCCTTCAACGCCCCCTAGTGGTTAACCCCTTCACTACCAGTGTCATTTTTATAGCACCGATCGCCATACCTCCCAACTTTTTGAGATGGGAATGAGGGACACCTATCAGCAAAATTATGCAGGCATAGGACACACACCCTGTCACTCCCCCTTAAAGGAGAATTGTACAAAAAACAAAAACAAGGATTAGTTAAACCCACACGTGCTTTACCACTATTACTTTATATTGGCTTTTGGAATCTAGACATGCAGCAATTTAGAGATCAGATGAAAGGTTTAGCACTGGAAAACACCTTTTGAAAGATAAAAAGTGCATTTTATATACATCTGTATAGATCAGACCAAAATGGGGGACAGAGGGACATTGCTCCAAATCAGGGACAGTCCCTTGAAATCAGGGACAGTTGGGAGCTATGCTGATCGCTGTATGAAATGACAATGGTCCCAAAAATGTGTCAAGTGTCCGCCATAATGTCGCAGTCATGATAAAATTTGCAGCTCACCGCCATTACTAGAAAAAAAAAAAAAAGCCATAAAAACTATCCCCTATTTTGTAGACACTAACTTTTGCGCAAACCAATCAATATACGCTTATTGCGATTTTTGTTATCAAAAATATGTAAAAGAATACATATCGGCCTAAACTGAGAAATAATTAGCCAAAATACACACTAATTTATATATTTATATAGATATATATATATATATATATATATATATATATATATATATATATATTTTATATAAAATAAAAAAAACTGTCTTCCACCAGATTAATAGCCATAGATGAGTTTCCAGCAGGAGCGAGACCTGTGCGATTATGCATTTAAGTCATCCTATTTTATAGACCAGGTGAACATAAGCAGCCTTTTATTGCCAGGATTTAACAATTTTTTTTTTTTTAATCAAATTAAACGTTATCTTTGTTATAATTTAGAACTGTCGATTTGATATTATACTAATGACATGTTTTATGTCCTGTAGAAATTACCGTATTTATCGGCGTATACCACGCACCTTTTTGCCCTGAAAATCAGGGCAAAATCGTGGGTGCGCGGTACACGCCGATACCCGCTTTCCCGCGCCGAGTTTGAATACTGCGCCGACATATACCGTGCGCAGTACACTCGGGCAGTCTCGGCTCCTTCCGCGCTCACGTCCTGGACGTACAGGACGTCAGTGCGAGAGTTGCCGAGCCTTCCCGACAATACACGAGTGTACTGCGCTCGGTATATGTCGGCGCAGTATTCAAACTCGGCGCGGGAAACGAGCAGGGAGGACGCCACAGAAGGACGCCGGACCCGACGAAGAGGACACCCGAAGCCGCAGACGGACCCCGGACCCAACGAAGAGGACACCCGAAGCCGCAGACGGACGCCGGACCCGACATGGACGCCACGCAAGACACCAAAACTAAGTAAAAAAAAAAAAATTTCCACAGGATTCGGGGCTTCTTTAGGGGGTGCGCGGTATACACGGGAGCGCGTTATACCGCGATAAATACGGTAGCTGAAAGATGTATGCAGTGCCCTGAAGAAGCACATGGCAAAACATGTTGGCTTCCTGCATAATCAAGCATCGCTTTTCATGCATCAACTCATAGTCTAAATATGTAATAGGGCTGTGGCATTTTTAAATGATACTATTTAATAAACTCATACTTAAGGAATTTTGTTGTGTGCTTGCCTTAACAGACATTATGTCCTAATAAAGTCCCATTATACTTTTTTTAATCAAATAATTTATTTTAGTTTTGTTGTTGCTTTTTACATACTGAGAAAGTTCGTTTTTTTTAATAGTAACAGTAGTAGTGTGAAAAAAAATAAAAAAAATAAATCCATTTGCATTCTATGATTATACTTGAGAGCATAGTCTCTTATTTTTCTCCTTGTGTCATAGGTACTATAACATTTAAGATGATGTTGGAGTGCTTGGATTACAAGGTTGTGTGGAATACAGGAATACAGTGACTTCACATCCATGGTGAGCCACCGATATTCCTCCTTCAACACCACTTCTTGTATGGATGTCTTTGATATGGCGGGGTAACCTTAGAACCAATGGGGGAAGATACCGGTCTAATCAGTGACCCAACTTCTCAAAAAAGGGAACCAATACCTGCCACTATCGGTCTACCTTGTACTGGAATAATATTCTTGGAGTTTGAGCATGTGGGAAAAAAAAAAAAAAAAAAAAAAAAAAAAAAAGAAGGACTGTGGGGAAATAAACCCCCCCCCCCCCCATCTCCACACCCGTGTCCAGAAGATCAATCATCTGTTGTCTGAAGACGGGAGTGGGATCTCCCATCTAGAATCTGATATGCAGAGGTATCCTGTAACTGGCCCAAAGTCTTTCTTGTAATAATCACCTGCATTCAGAATCAATAGATCAAAGCGTGATTTGAGACCGACAGTAGCAACCCTTTCCAGTTTGGTGAGATTGCCCCTATATCGTGTAGGCTCAGTCGTCACTCCATCTACAAGTTTGACTAGATCATGCTCTGCCAAGGCTTGAAAAGTTTCTATTGCTGCATTCCTGGAATTAGAAATACCCACCTCCTCTATATACACAATCCTGATCAATGCCGTACATAACTCCTGTGGACTTCTGCCCCCCCCCGTACACACGATCGGATTTCCCGTCGGAATAAAACTCAGGCGTTTTTTCCCGACGGAATTCCGCTCAAGCTGCCTTGCATACACACTGTCACACCAAATTCCGACCGTCAAGAACGCGGTGACGTACAACACTATGAAGAGCCGAGAAAAATGAAGTTCAATGCTTCAGAGCATGCGTCGACTTGATTCCGAGCATGCAAGGCTTTTAGTTCGTCGGAATTGCATCCAGACAAATGGAAATTAGGGTAGAAATTTGTTTCCATCCGAGAAATTTAGAACATGTTCTCCAATTCTGGTCGGAATTTCCGACGGAAAAAGTCAGATGGGTCATAAACACGGACGGATTATCCAATGAAAAGCTTCCGTCTGACTTTTTCCGTCGGAAATTCCGCTCGTGTGTACAAGGCATTAGACTGAAGATTTTCCAGGGTGGATCCAACCGTTTGATCCTGAAAATTAATGCCTCGTACACGATCAGTTTTCCTGAAAAAAAGTGTGATGTGAGCTTTTTGTCAGGAATTCCGACCGTGTGTATGCTCCATCACACTTTTTCTGTGAGAATTCCTGCCAAGAAAAGATTGAGAGCAGGACCTAAACTTTCGTGTCAGGAAACATTCCTATTGGGAATCGCGGTTGTCTGTATGCAATTACAACACAAAAAAAAAAAACACATGCATGCTCAGAATCAAGCAGAATAGCCTAACTGCCTATTGATCTCGGCTCGTACGTCACTGCGTTCCTGACGTTGGGAATTTCAGACAAGATTTGTGTGACCGTGTGTATGCAACACAAGTTTGAGCCGTTTTTCCTGTCGGAAAAACTGATAGTGTTTAGAGGGCATAAAAGTAAAAAAAGTCCTGTCAGACACCTTCCTGGATGTCATCAGTTGAGCCAACAGGAGAAAAAAAGATTTCCTCAAAGCAATGTTACGTATAAATCTATTTACATCTAGTAGGGTACTAAAAATATCAAAATGAGATTGCGGAGCAAAAGAAAAAGACCTTTTGAGAGTGAGCCCAGGTTCACACTGGGTACGATTTGAGATGCGATTTCACATGTGAAATCGCATCTCAAATCGGTGGCATTTGCCGGCAATGAGACTGTCCTAATCGGTGCGACGCCGCATCTCCGGTGCTGCACCGATTTCAAAAAGTAGTTCCTTTACTACTTTTTGCGATTTCGGGCCGCGATTTACATTGGCATCTGTGCAGAAACTTGTACGGATGTCTCTTAAATCGCGGCCGAAATCGGGACTGCCAGCGGGAGTAAAGCTGTGCGAGTTCAGCTGAACTCGCACGGCTTCACTCCCGCAGGGCAAAAGGAGATTTCTGCAGATGCATTTGAAAAATGTACCACATTTTGGAAAGTGTCTATATCCTGGGTCACCTGTGTCCGTTCCGTTGGCTCCTTGTCTGCCGGTGTTTCGTTACCAATTCTGACGGGTTGCCATATCTGATGGAAGGGACGTTCCGTCGCCGCCATCTTTCTACACCCTGCACTCCTCCATAGTAATGATACACAGAAGGGGCCAATGATGTTTTTTGTGGTATTGATGGTAATGGGTTTTAGAGTGAATTCTGGGGGTTGCGGCGGGTTTATGTGGGTAATTGGTTTGGGATTTGGGGAAGGGTTGGTGACGATTCCATTTTGCTGAATGCTTTCCCGAATTTTTTCAATTTTATTGATGAAATAATCCGATAATTTGTTGCAGAATTCTTGTGAATCAGAATTGGGGGCCTCTAAACAAGTAGGATTCATAGTCTGCGAAACCAGCTTGAAGAGTTCGCGGGGGCGGTTTAGGGCATTGGCGATGAGGTTGGAGAAGTGATTTTTTTTGGCCATAAAGATTTCTTTATGATATTTCTTTGTTATTGTCTTGTAGATGGCGTGGTTTTTATCCGAAGAGCTCCTTTTCCAGTCAGCTTCTGCTCTTCTACGCTCTTGCTTTAGCAACGTCAGTTGGTCATTAAACCAGTTTTTTTGGACATCATTGCTGGTAGTCATCTTGCTGACACTTGTAGTGCAAGGATAAGGCTATCCATTTCTGGGACACTGTATACAGACATTGTCCTCTCACCTTGCCGAGGAAGATCCTGTTTCACTTGATAAGCTGGGCCAGTTGTGTTTGGGCCTACTAAACAGGAGTTTAAGTGCACCAATGAAAGTGGCTAGCTGAAGACACCAAATCGTATCTTTTCTTCAAAAGGACTAAAGCTACTTGTGCCATACTGAGTATGTAAAATATAATATTACACAGACAGACAGACAGACAGACAGACAGACAGACAGACAGACAGACAGACAGACAGACAGACAGACAGACAGACAGACAGACAGACAGACAGACAGACAGACAGACAGCTTTTTTCAGCGGGAACCTTCTGAACTGACTGTATGCAAATAGCAAGGGATGCTGGGGTGTGCTGCAGGGTATTTATGCTCACTGCTGTGGATCTATTTTTGCAGGGGGGTCTATAGTTTCTAGGGGGGGCTTATGTTGCTGCTGAAAGATCTACTGTTGGGGGAGGGGTCTATTGTTGATGGCAGCATTGAGATCTGTTGATGCTGCCGTGAGTCTATTGCTGCTGGCGGAGAAATTTTGTTGTGGGTGGTCCATTGTTGCTGGCTACAGGTGATCCATTTTACTGCGTTTGATATCATTACCAAATTCCATATACATTACTTAGCACCACAAAATTATACTTGGTTCTAGATTGTCTAAAAGGGGCGGTACTGGGAGGTGGGTAGGGGGCGGAGAAAAGAGGGTGACTCGGAACGGGGGAGTTCCTGTACCTATTGTAAAGTTGGGCCTGTGGTGTCAGGGGACAGGAGAGAGAGGCCTGACACAGAAGGTCATTCCTCTGCTCTCCTCCTGCCTGGACTCAGAGCCAATCTGAGTAAAGGTAACCAATCCAATTTAAAGTGTTTTTTTGCCTAAAAAGAATGTCTGCAAGGTAGACAGACAGAATAGTGCAATGATTGTTAAAAAAAAACAAGAAAATGCCTATTAAATTCCTTCATCTATATCACCTCCTGCATTCTAGTTTCTGTTCTCTCATTCACTTCCTGGTTTGCATCGCTTGTTCATGTAAGAACTACATTTCCCAGTATGCATTCCCAGTATGGTAATTCACACCTCCTTGAAGTCTCTAACACATAGAGAGCGTCCTGCCACACAGATGTAGTTCCCAGGAGCGGGCGAGCACATCACTGACCACCGCAGAAAAGCCTCCCTTCACGGTGGTGAGTAACAATCAGACAAGAAATAGAGCAACTTTTGCGCAAAAATTATCAATGAGGACATGACAATATCTGCAGGTAAAGGATGCTTATTATGAAAAAAAAAAATATTCCTTTACAACCCCTTTAAGTGTGTCTCTGCTCTTGGGGGACATTCTTAGTTTTGGAATCCCCTGAAAGCAGCTTGAATATAGAATGGAGAGCTATATAGCTCTTTAAGGGGTTGTAAATCCTAATTTTTTCGTATGCATTAGGGTAAAAAAAAAAAAAAAAAAAAAAAAAAAAACTTGGACCGGCCCTCCTGCCCCCAAACCCCCCCGCCCCCGATTTTACTCACGTAAGCCCTTTGTTTCCTCGGCAGAGACACGCTCTTCCTCTCTTCCTGGGGGGCTCGATGGGATAGATTGAGTGCAGCGCAGCCATTGGCTCCCACTGTGGTCAATCAAATCCAATGACGCGTGGGGACGGGGCCAAGGCATTCTGTGTCAATGCACGCAAATGCTGGACTCGGAAAGGCGCCCACAAGGTAACCCCAGAAGATGAGGTTCGGATCGCACTATGCAAAAAACGAACTGCACAGTGGAGAAAGGTATGATAGGTTTGTTTTTTGTTTTTTTTAAATATCAAAATGAAGGTTTACAATCACTTTAAACTCTCAGTTGTTGCTCAGTAGTTGATTAATATATACTTTTACTCTTCCACAGAAATATTGACGTAAAGACAATTTCAGTGTTTTATTATAACGTGCGCTTTTCTCATTGCACTTACACTATTGCTAGGTGCGTCAGAGGGAGCCGAGTCTGTTATTAGTGTTGAGAGGCAGAGAAACGGACTGAACATACAAAAGCACCTCCTACGCTACACAAAAAAAAAAAAAAAAAAATTATGAAAAAAAAAAAAAAAAAAGTGTTTACAACCACTGTCCCCATTAGTGGGGGGAATTGCCCAATAGGATGGGTGAGAGGGAATGGGGAAAACAGTTTAAACTTTAAAACTTGCCATGGATATTTCCATTCAACTACTTTGGTGGCCTGGGTGTTTAAACTTGCTGGGTAATAGGATTGACAGCAATAGCAGTCCAAAGTATCAAACTAGATGTCAGAGCAAAGATAACATTATGTCATCAGGATCAAAGCTTGTACTGTAGACTTTCCCTGTGGATGCATTTCACCAAGTAAGGTTTAGCGTTTCTGTTTTGACAGATATCAACAAAGTTAAGCAAATTATGTCTAAAAAGGCAAAACAAAAGTGTGCTGCACAGTCCAACAATGAGTATGACCTAGTGGCATTTTGTGATAAATGCACCCTTTATTAGGCTGGCTGTACACCTGTGGGCTAAACCAAAAAACCTAGAAGATTCCTTCATGCAGCGTCGCTGGACGAATCTCCCTATTGGGCTATAGTATTCTGACCGCTGTCAGAGTACCCAGACAGGGACTGTATCCGATTGGATGTAGCCACTGGTCAGCTGACAATTTTCCACCAGGCGCCTTCAATTTTTTTTTATTTATTTTTTTAAATAGAATTATGGTCAACGATTCCCCCTGCTTACTGGCACGCCATCTCTTCCCTGCAGTACTGCCAGCTTCCCTCCTCTCCCGTCGGCTGCTGCGGGGGATGTTTCAAGATGGAGGGCTAGGAAATATTTCAATTACTGGCCCCTTTTTTGAATGAACACAGTGATCTTTACTGACCGATTCCTGTGTTTATCATCAACTGAGGCATAGTAAACCATGTTTCCTATGCTTCAGTTTGTGAATGAACAGGTAGCTGCTCAGCACAGAACACTTCCCCCATTTATTCCCTGTCCAGTGCTGCTGAGGCTACAGAGAAAGGGATCGGGGAGTCTGTCCCTTGTTCTGTCTCTAAAGTGTATAGACCCTTGATATTTCACCAAAGCCCCCCCCAACGGGGCTCCTAAAATAAATTAAAAAAATAAAATATAAAATATAAATCGCAATAAGCGTATTTGATCGGTTTGTGCAAAAGTTATAGCACCTACAAAATAGGGGATAGATTTATGATTTTTTATTTTTTTACTAGTAATGGCGGCGATCTGCGTGTTTTTTTTTTTTTTGTCAGGCCTGCGATATTGCGACGGACATATCGGACACTTGACACAATTTTGGGACCATTCACATAGCGATCAGTGCTATAAAAATGCACTAATTACTGTATAAATGTGACTGGCAGTGAAGGGGTTAACACTAGGGGGCGAGGAAGGGGTTACATGTGTATCCTGGGTGTGTTCTAACTGTGTGGGGGGAGGGGACCGATGCTGTGTCCCTATGTACAAGAGACACAGATCGGTCTCCTCTCTCCCTGACAGGACGTGAAGCTCTGTGTTTACACACAGAGCTCCACGTCCCTGCTGTCACCGCCGATCGTGTGTACCCGGCGGACATCGTGGCCACCAAGTACACGCATCGGCTTCCCAGCGATGCGCCGGCACAGTGTTTACCTGCTGCGCGCCCCCCAGCGGCCGCCACGGGTAATGCACAGAAAAAAAGACGTCCAAAGACGTCCACTCGGCACTTGAGAGCCGAGCCATGGACGTCTTTTGTCTATAGCGCGGATCTCAAGTGGTTAAGCATGCGATTAGAGCCTGAAAAAAAAAAAAAAAGGGGTGGGCTTGAGCCCACCCAGTTGTGCTACCATAGCAAATAATATTCGCTGGCGTCTTCCCTGGCGTCTTCCCGATTCTCATCCCAACTCAGGAAGTGGTTCCCGAGACCCGATCTTATTGGCCGCGAACCTAGATGGGCTAAGTGTGGGGACCGATCCTCGGGGGCATGAAGCAGCAGGAGACCCGACCGACCCCCAAATTTTTTATAACACACACACACACACACACACACACACACACACACTCGGATTGGGAGTACCGTGGTTAACCAACGTTTCACAATACAAGCATTTTTTTTTTTTAATCCCGACTCAGTTTGTGAGTGTTGTCTTGCAAAACAAGCAGGATTCAAGCCACAGCAATGTGCAGTACCACATTTGGCCTGAGGTGCGGGGGCGCTGGTTCCATTCGGAAATACTCAGTTCCCGAGCCTTTCCAAGGTTTTCTGAGTTTAGCTGAACTGGCCAAGGCTCTCAGGCGCCCCCCCCACCTCTGGCCACATGTGGTATTGCATGCCATAGAAGTCAATGCAAATTTTTTTTTCGTTTCCATTGATTTCTATGGGGAAACTTGCTTTGATATGCGCATGCTTTGGTTTACGAGCAATATCCTGGAACGGATTATGCTTGTAATCTAAGGTTCCACTATAATATAATATATATATATATATATATAAACACACACACACACACACACACACACACACCAGTATTAGAATATATTTTTTATTTGCTACATATTTTTCTACAAAGGTGGAGTTGCCCTTTAAGAATCGGTAAGCTGCAATATAATACGTTTTTGTTTTTAGGTTTAGATGCACTTAAAAAATGCATTTCCTAGATAATTCACATGCAACTAGTGTGAAGAAAAGAGCCGAGAATGTTCTGTCCAGGCAGTCAGATGTCATTGAAACATTCTGGGCCATCATATAGCCAAAATTATGGCTTCTGCAGTTATTAAATGTCCTTTTCCCATACAAAGTGCCGGAGATATTCCTTTTTACATCCTCCCCAGCTGACTTCCTCCACCCCTAGTTCAGGAATTGATGGGTTTACCCTTTCTGGAGAGAACGCCAACATTAAATGATGGGAATTTGCATTTCTGTCAATGGCAGAGAATGTTCCGTCACCTGATGGTACTCCGTATTTCTGCATGCGCGCTCACTAATGAAGGAGGCCGCTCTGACTAGAGGTCACGGAAAACGTCTGTTATTTCACAAGGCAACGCGTCTACATCCACTGCCGAGTGTGAAAGTGCATCGTATTTGTCATGGAAGAAAATACCTCCACTTGCAGCATTAGTTTTGACATTTGTCTGACCAGCAAGGATACAATTTTATATTTATGGTTAACAGAAAAAAAAAAAAAAAAAAGAAGAAGAAGAAGATGGATGAGCGCTGCCATTAAACTAATGCAACTGTGGAAAGTAATGTGGAATTATCTAACATAAGTAGAAAACTTTATCTGGAAGGTATTATGCATTGGGGTTGGGTTCTAAACAATGTACATCTTTCAAACCTTTCATGCTTATCTCGGCTCCAATACGATCCAATCATCCCATCTATTGTGTATCTATGTATATTGCTCTCTATATAAATAGATATATAGCTCGCTCTATAGAGATAGACACACAGACACACAGACACACAGACACACAGACACACAGACACACAGACACACAGACACACAGACACACAGACACACAGACACACAGACACACAGACACACAGACACACAGACACACAGACACACAGACACACAGACACAATTATTGGGGCGCCTGCCTTTACACACTTTAATGGTGTCTTAGTCCATATGGTTTAATATTGAGTTGGCCCACCCTTTTGAGTTTGGGTTGGAGGAACTTGACTAGCCTGCACAGAGTCCTGACCTCAACCTGATAGAACACCTTTGGGATGAATTAGAGCTGAGACTGCGAGCCAGGCCTTCTCAACCACATCAGTGCCCGACTTCAAACGCACTCCTGAAAGAATGGTCAAACATTCCTATAGACACACTCCTAAACCTTGTGGACAGCCTTCCCAGAAGAGATGAAGCTGTTATAGCTGCAAAGGTGAGCCAACTCAATATTGAACCCTACGGACTAAAGCCTCGCAAACACAATACTATTGTTGGAAGGGCAGGGGCGGACTAACAACTCATGGGCCCCCCACGCAATAGGAGATCCTGGTCACCATCATAAGGAGCATTCTGACAGATACATCCCGGTCAGCTCTCCTATAGCCGCATCAACTGGGATTTAAAGGGTTTTACTGCTTCCTCGGGGGTATTGTTTTCCAGATTTTTTTTTTCTGCCCATTAAGCTGCAGGCACCTCCAGGGGTGAACTGAGCCAGGCTAGGCCCTCCCACCACGGGGGCCCTAGGGCAGTGCCTGAATGGCCAGTCCGCCCCTGCGGAAGGGGATTGTCTGTTGAAAGACTGTTTTCTAAAATCTTACCATTAGTACATTAATTTTGACAATTGTTGTCCAATTTTCCACCAACAAATGCTGGATGGCAGGCTAGTAAATTTGCGGCAGACAACGGTTTGACGTCAGATTTTCAGATGGTCAGTACACAAAATTTGAAAGTACAAACATGTATGCTCGTAATCAATGCTCAAACATGAAATTAGCAGAAGGGGCCCAAAGGGTGGCGCTCAAGAGCTGAAATTCCCCATAGTACTACGTTCGCGTTTGTGGCACGACAATTGTGTACCGTTGGTATGTAAGACAAGATCCTGGCACACGCCCTTTTGACAAAAATCAGACGCTCGTATTGGCCAACAATCGTACCTCGCGTACGAGGCTTAGACCCCTTTCACACTGGGGCGGTTTGCAGGCGCTATAAATAGCGCCTGCAAACCAACCTGAAACAGCAGCTGCTGTTTCTCCAGTGTGAAAGCCCAGAGGGCTTTCACACTGGAGCGGTGCGCTAGCAGGACAGGAAAAAAAAAGTCCTGCTAGCCACATCTTTGGAGCGCTGTGTATACCGCTCCTTTACCTCTGTAGAGGTGCATTGTCGGTTTTAACCTTCCCCCACTAGCGGCCGAATAGCGCCGCGAAATTTGCGGTAAAGCGCCGCTAAAAATATTGCTTTACCGCCACCCCCCCCCCCCCAGTGTGAAAGGGGCCTTAGAGAGTGCTCCTAATCTCAGCTCGTTCCCTGTATAGAAGATACCTGGGAGTCAGAAATCTTGATGGTTGATAGGGGATCAAATACTTATTTCACTCATTAAAATGCAAGTCAATTTATATAAAAAAATAAAAATTTAAAATGTGTTCTGGATATTTTTCTTGTTGTTTTGTCTCACTTAAAATAAACCGACCATTAAAATTATAGACTGATCATTTGTCAGTGGGCAAACATACAAAAATCAGCAGGGGGTGGAAATCGCATACAAAAATCAGCAGGGGGGGGGGGGGGGGGGAGAAGCAAATACTTTTTTTTCCCCTCCCTGTAAACTTTATAAATTCTGCTGCCACTCCAGAGTAATCAGAACCCTAAAATCAGCAATTTGGGCGCCAACATAACCCTTATTGCAGAAAGCTTTAAAGAGTTGGGAACATTGAAGGACTTGGCTAAAACATGTTAGTATACTTAGGCTAGGTTTCCATTATTGCGACCACAATGTAGAAACTGAAAGGATGGACAGCCGCACCTCCAAAAAAAAAAAAAAAAAAAATCCTTATTTGTAAATTTTTTAAAATAAAGACAACCTAACAGCAAATGGTGGAATACAGCCTACGTGTTTCGCACTGCGATCAGTGCCTAGTCATGGCTAAAAAGTCACACAATTTTGATGCAACTGGAAGCAATGCCTGTTTGTTCTTGAGGTCTATGGACCTCAAGTCGCTTTGAAGTCGCACAGATATGAACTGTACTCCTTGGAAATCATGGGGGAACGACTTGTCATGCGACTTTGCAGTCTCAAATCACATGATAAGGCGCACTGGTGGAAACCGAGCCTTAAGGAGTGATGTACTGCATGTTCTAGGGTCCTTGCACATGGGTGCAATAATAAAATGACTGATGTATTTACACAGGATCATGCTTCCAAAGGCTGGCAGGAAGATCCTGCTTAACCACTTGAAGACAACAATACCTAGATCATCCATAACACCGGTCATGTTTTTTTAGCTGCCTTACAGTTTTTACCAGCTTGCCAGTAAGGAGTTATGTCAGCCACGCAATTGAAGTTTATTTCTACAATATTGTTGGTTCATTAAAGCGCCAGGCAACTTGTGTGTAAGAAAATATCTCTATTATATGATTTAAACCATGTTTGGTTATAGTTAAATAACATTTGATACATTTTTAGATATTTAATTTTGCAGATGCTAGGGAAAAAATAAAAATGTATAACATACATAAAAAATATATATAAAATATTTTTCTTCTGCAAGTTTTAGTTGTCTAAGGCTGCATTCACATCTATGCGACAGCGGCGTATTTTGCCGCGAGTGTGTATCTTTTTTTTTTTTTTTTTTTAGATTCTTCCCATTGCTGTCAATGGGCGAACGCCAATGTTGCCTGAAAAAAAAAAGGGTCCAGGACTTTTTTCAGGCGACAGGCGTTAGACAGCAATGGGAATTCTCCCCTCTAGCGGCAGAAGCGTTGGGCGTTTTGTCGCATAGATGTGAATGGAGCCTTACAATCACAGTTATCACACAATATTAAACACATCTAATATAAATCACAATTTTATGCATGGCAATAGCAATATATTTTGAAACTGCACTGATAAGCATAATTATTATTCGTAAATTGGCAAACGTTGTACGCCCCTGCATGTGTACATTTCATTGGCTTAAACAAAGTATGGGGGTGGGGGCGAAATTGTTAGATGTACTAGCAGACTTAATTACATTACCAAATTGAAGCCAAACTCCTGCTGATGCTTTATAATCAGATACAGCAAACAGTTATTTTTCCTTTTGGAATAAAGGTTCTACATAAATAAAAAGTGATATTAAACCCACAACAGTAAATTCAGTCTATATATGCAGTAAAGCATGCTTGTTATCAGTGGCGGCATATATATTTTTTTTAGGGGGGTGTCAAACAATATTTGGGAGGGTGCATGTGATCAGCACAAGGTCGATCTGCACTGTCCACCCAGACAGAGGGTCAGGGGTCCTGCAGGCTCATAGGACAGTCAGAGAAGAAGGAAAACTCTTACAAGCTTTAACTAGCCACCCATAGAAGTCACAAGACTGCTAAATACCTTTTCTCATCAACGGTATATAGCAGTTTAGGTTTACTAAAATAAATGCATTCCCATGTTCTGTATACTGTAGGAGACCAGATATAGTGAATGCAGGCTCCTGGATTTAGTTACACATTAAAGCTGATCATTGTAAGCACCCGACCCGACAGTGGTAAATGTCTTGTCTCATCCATGCAACGCAGTGGAGGCTGGTGGGGTTTTTTTTTGGGGGGGGGGGGCAAACATTTCAACCCCCCCCCCCCCCCCGATTGGGGTGCGGCGCCGCCCGTGCCACTGGTGTATCACCACATCTGCAGGAGAGCTTGTTCTTTTGAAAAGCAACGGACTTACTGAATAGATCAGATGAAAATAGGCAAAACAAAGTCTAAAAAAAAAAAAGAAATCTAATGCAACCATCACATCTTAGAATTGGTAAGCTGCAATATTATACATGATAAAACTGATAAAAAATGCTACCGTATATACTTGAGTATAAGCCGAGGCACCTAATTTTACAAAAAAAAAAAATGGGAAAAGGTATTGACTCGTGTATAAGCCTAGGGTGTCCATCTGCATGCCTCATGGTGTCCATGCCTAAACTTATGTTTAACATGGGAGTATATAGAAGGGGTGCCCGTCTAAAAAAAAAAAAAAAAAAAACCGGTGCTCCCCAGCCGTAGGTCCCCCAGACAGCAAACGTGGCACACTTGTAGAACTGAGGATACATGTGAGCCAAGTTTGGGGTCCAGGGGACCTACGCCCGGCCAGTACCGCTTCCCCAAAGTCCAGGCGCAAAAAGGGGACTCGAGTATAAGCCGAGGGAGGCATTTTCAGCACCAAAAAAACTTGGCTTATACTCGAGTATATACAGTAAATTGAAGTGCAGAAGTACACTCAAAAAGGGGGGGGGGGGGCAGTGTTGCCAACCGTCCGTATTTTTACGGACCATTCGTAAAAACTAGAACTACCCCCCCCGTAAATGTCCGTGGTTGCGGGAATGTGCCAGTAAAAATAGCCAAGATTGGTTCGGCTTGGAACTGCGCATGGAGATTGGAGGCAGGGGGTGATGGTGGCACTGCAGAGGGGGATGGAGACAGGGGTTGTTGGTGGCACCATATAGGGGGGATGAAAACAGGGGATGGAGGCAGGGGGCGATTGTGGCACCGCAGAGGGGGGTGAAGGCAGGGGGTGTTGGTGGCAGAGGGGGATGGGGGCAGGGGGTGATGGGACTAAATAATTTGCCCTTATATCAACAATAACAAAAATATGTTGTTTTTTTACCTTAAATCACATTGCTATTTGCCCAGCGTACTTGTTTGTAGCCTAAATACTGAAATGTGCACCTAAAAATGTAATTTAGTAACTTTTGTGAAATGCCAGTAAAAACGTGGCTGCGCCAGTAAATTTCAATCTGGTAGGTTGGCAACACTGGGGGGGGCATGGGGGTATTTCGGGTTGATTGAACATAAAAAATAAAGGTCTTTAAAAAAAAAAACAACACGTGAAGCTGAATTAAGATCAACCCAGGTGATCATTATCCACAATCTGCGATGGTGATAGGTTGAATGTTAAACACCGGTCAGG
Source organism: Rana temporaria (assembly GCF_905171775.1). NCBI lineage: Eukaryota > Metazoa > Chordata > Amphibia > Anura > Ranidae > Rana > Rana temporaria. The sequence continues at coordinate 38,565,754 of NC_053491.1, read as the reverse complement.
AGTGTAAGAAAGAAAAAAAAAATAAATAAAAAAAAAGGGGAGTACCTTATTATGCGCTTACCTATAGGTACAAGTCAGAGATGGACGTCAGGGTTAGCAACTTCCAGTAAATTTACAAACAGTTTGTAAAATCCATAATTGTTGCATTTGTCAGTTACAGATCCATAATTATTGCATTTGTCCATGAATGTCAGTTACAGACACGCAGCCTACACGTCCATAATAATTGCATTTGTCAGTTACAGACACGCAGCCTACAGGTCCATAATAATTGCATTTGTCAGTTACAGACACGCAGCCTACAGGTCCATAATAATTGCATTTGTCAGTTACAGACACGCAGCCTACAGGTCCATAATAATTGCATTTGTCAGTTACAGACACGCAGCCTACACGTCCATAATAATTGCATTTGTCAGTTACAGACACGCAGCCTACAGGTCCATAATGGACATTCAGGCTTCATTTCCACTGGCGTTTTTACAGCCACGGTTAGCCTTTTTTACAGCTTAAAAACGCCTGTCCATGTTTATTTTGTAAAATAAAAAATAAAAATTTGTGAGCTGGAGCTTTAAAAATGCCGCGGTAGCGTTTTTGAGCGTTTAACATCTGGCGTTTTTACAGCTCTACTCTGGAGCTTCAGAACGCCCTGGTCCTGCGTTTTTTTTTACAGCACAAAAACGCCTATGCCATTTGCAGCTCAAAAACGCCTATGTGGGCATGATGCCATAAAACAACATGGACAGGCGTTTTTAAGCTGTAAAAAACCGCTCAGAAAAGTGGCTGTAAAAACATCAGTGGAAATGAAGCCTAAAGGGCCGATGCAAAAAGTACAGATTTTACAAACTGTTCGTAGAATTACTAAAATTACTAAAAGTTGGCAACCCTGATGGACATTTACTTCCACTTTAATCTAAATGTAACTGATCTGACAAGTTAAAATCTGATTGGCCGCTATGAATGACTGCATATTATACGCAGTCACTGCACTTTGCATCACTTTAGTGAAATATCAGAACGCGGTTTCTAAATGCGAACATACAACGGATTGTGAGCTGCACTTACTTGGATACCTGTAGTAAAAGTCATTCTCAATGTCGCTTGTAATATTGTTTGAAATTTTGTGCTCTCTCCAGTGAGGGTCGGCTCCGATATCGTAACGTACAAAAATTCCGAAGAGGATGATCATCGCGATTTCCCAAACGAAACAAACGATCGGTAGTTTCCATCGAATGAAGGTGTTCTTGTCCATCTTGAAAATCATGCTTTCTGTGCTTACAACAATGTGAAGTAGAGGGTTAGTAATAACATCGGTCAGTGTTGACAAAGTCCTGCAGCTCCCAATGAAGTGTGAATAGGTTTCTGCAGTCTATATAGCAGAATTTTAGGGGTGTGAAGCTTGTGCACCTTCACAAACACACACCTCTCCCGGTATATAGGTGGAGTCACAAGGACAGGTAAGCTGCCTTCATAGGAGTATCTCAGTTCAACATCTTGTTTATAGAGGGACTGAGTTCACTCAGAGCTGCTCACACCTCCCAACTTTTTGTGATGGAAATGAGGGACACCTACTAGGAAGAGTATATAGGCAGAGGACACACCCTGTGCCACGCCCCCTTTAACCACTTAACCCCCGGACCATATTGCTGGTCAAAGACCAGAGCACTTTTTGCGATTCGGCACTGCGTCGCTTTAACTGACAATTGCGCGGTCGTGCGACGTGGCTCCTAAACAAAATTGGCGTCCTTTTTTTCCCACAAATAGAGCTTTCTTTTGGTGGTATTTGATCACCTCTGCGGTTTTTAGTTTTTGCGCTATAAACAAAAATAGAGCGACAATTTTGAAAAAAATGAATATTTTTTACTTTTTGCTATAATAAATATCCCCAATTGGGCAGATTCACAGAGCAAGTACGCCGGCGTATCTACTGATACGCCGGCGTACTTTCAAATTTCCCGCGTCGTATCTTTAGTTTGAATCCTCAAACAAAGATACGACGGCTTCTGGGTTCGATCTGACAGGCGTACGGGTTCGTACGCCTTCGGATCGTAGGTGCAATACTTCGGCGCCCGCTGGGTGGAGTTTGCGTTGTTTTCCGTGTCGGGTATGCAAATTAGCGATTTACGACGATCCAAGAACGTACGCGCGGCCGTCGCATTTTCTAACGTCGTCTGTAGTCGGCTTTTTCCGGCGTATAGTTAAAGCTGCTATTTTGTGGCGTATAGATAGACTTGCCATGTTAAAGTATGGCCGTCGTTCCCGCGTCGACATTTTTTATTTTTTTTTGCATAAGTCGTCCGTGAATAGGGATGGACGTAACTCACGTCGAAGTTCAAAAAATGACGTCGTTGCGACGTCATTTCGCGCAAAGCACGGCGGGGAATTTCCAAACGGAGCATGCGCAGTTCAATCGGCGCGGGGACGCGCTTCATTTAAATGAATCACGCCCCCAACCCGCCGATTTGAATTCCGCCGCCTGAAATACACTACGCCGCCGTAACTTACGGCGCAAATTCTTCCTGGATTCGACTTAGAGCCAGGTAAGATACGGCGGCGTAGTGTATCTCTGATACGCTGCGCCGTTCTAAATCTATGTGAATCTGCCCCATTTTTTTTCCTCAGTTTAGGCCGATACGTATTCTTCTACATATTTTTCGTAAAAAAAATCGCAATAAGCGTTTATTGATTGGTTTGCGCAAAAGTTATAGCGTTTACAAAATAGGGTGTATTTTTACGGCATTTTTATTAATATATTTTTTTACTAGTAATGGCGGCGATCAGCGTTTTTTTTTTCCGGTACTGCGACATTATGGCGGACACTTCGGACACTTTTGACACATTTTTGGGACCATTGGCATTTTTATAGCGATCAGTTCTATAAAAATGCATTGGATTACTATAAAAATGCCACTGGCAGTGAAGGGGTTAACACTAGGGGGCGGGGAGGGGGTTAAGTATGTTCCCTGGGTGTGTTCTAACTGTAGGGGGGGGTGGCCTCACTAGGGGAAATGACTGATCGCTGTTCATACATTGTATGAACAGAAGATCAGCATTTCTCTCCCTGACAGGACCAGGAGCTGTGTGTTTACACACACAGCTCCCGGTCCCCGCTCTGTAACGAGCAATCGCGGGTGCCCGGCGGCGATTGCGCCCACCGGGCACGTGCGCGGGAGTCGGGGGCGAGCGGGGGTCACGCGCCCCTAGTGGCCTGCGCGAGAGCCGACGTTATACTACGTGCTCTCGGGCAGGGGAGCCGACCTGCCGCCGTAAAACAACGGCGGCTGGTCGGCAAGTAGTTAAGGAAAATTAACCCCCCTCCCCTAAAAAATAAGATAATCAAAAGCCACAAGTTCCACATTTTTTTTTTTACCACTACTATTCCTTTATATTGGCTTTTGAATTTTACAAATGCAGCAATTTAGAAATTGGATGAAAGGTTTAGCACCGGGATGCAATTTTTGAAAAGATACAAAGTGCTTTTTATATACATCTATATAGATCAGACCACAATGAGGGACAAATGAGAAGGAATGAGGGACAGAGGGACATTGCTCCAAATCAGGGACAGACCCTCGAAATCAGGGACAGTTGGGAGCTATGAGTGCGTATGAACAGCAAAAGTGACAGTACAGCTATTTAAAGTGGAGGTTCACCCTTTAAAAAAAATTCTGATATCACATGGAGCCGCGCCATCCTACCGACAGAATGCCGGTGTTTTTTTTTTTTCTCAGCACATACCTCTTAAATACGATTTTAAAATCACGGCGATCCCGCGGGAGTGGGCGTTCCCAAGCACTGCCTGTGATTGACAGGCTTCCGAACGGCGCATACTGCGCGTCACAGGTTGCCGACAGAACCCGAACGTCGGTGCGCAGGCGCCGTATAGAGCCGCACCGACGTTCGAGTTTTTTCAGCAACCTGTGACGCGCAGTATGCGCCGTTCGGAAGCGTGTCAATCACAGGCAGTGCTTGGGAACGCCCACTCCCGCGGGATTGCCGGGGGGTGAAAATCGTATTTAAGAGGTATGCGCTGATAAAGGAAAAAAAAACACCGGCATTCTGTCGGTAGGATGGCGCGGCTCCGTGTGATGTCAGAATTTTTTTTAAAGGGTGAACCTCCACTTTAAGCTCTGTTTCCATTATTGCAATCCCAAAGTGGTGCGATTTTGATGCGATTTGAAGCAATGCCTGTGTATTCTTGAGGTCCTGGACCTCAAATCACATCAAAGTGGGACCAAAGTAGTGCAGGGACTACTTCAGGGCTGGACTGGGACAAAAATTTGGCCCTGGACTTCATCCAGACCGGCCCACTTTAATTCAATAAAATGTTGAGAGAGGGGGAGGGTTGAGGGAAAGGGGGTGAGAGGGGGTGGGTGAGAGAGGGGGGTGAGTGTAAGAAAAAGAGAGTGAGTGTAAAAGAGAGGGGGTGAGTGTAGGACCCCTTTTTACACTGAGGCGTTTTTTAGGCGCTTTTGGGCTAAAAATAGCACCTGTAAAGAGACTGAAAAAACGCTTCAGCTGCAGTCCCAGTGTGAAAGCCTGGGTGCTTTCACACTGGGGCGCTGCTAGGGCGTTAGAAAAAGTCCTCCAAGCAGCATCTCTGTTTTAAAAAACGGCCCACTGAGCCATCGGCCCACCGGGAAACTCCCTGTAGTCCCTATGGCCAGTCCATCCCTGGACTACTTTGAAGTTGCTGAGACTTGAAGTTGCATAGATATGAGCGGTACTCATTGGAAATCATGGGGGTACGACTTGTCATGCGACTTTGCAGTCCTAAATCGCACAAGTGGAAACCAAAGCCTAAATCTCTTTAAAGGGGTTGTGAAGGTAAAAAAATGTTTCCCTAAATAGCTTCCTTTCCCTTAGTGCAGTCCTCCTTCACTTACCTCATCCTTCCATTTTGCTTTTAAATGTCCTTATTTCTTCTGAGAAATCCTCACTTCCTGTTCTTCTGTCTGTAACTACACACAGTAATGCAAGGCTTTCTCCCTGGTGTGGAGTGTCATGCTCGCCCCCTCCCTTGGACTACAGGAGAGTCAGGACGCTCTCTACGTTGCAGATAGAGAAAGGAGCTGTGTGTTAGTGGGCGTCCTGACTCTACTGCAGTGGTGTATCTAGGTTTTGTGCTGCCCTACGCCTGATTAACCACTTAAGGACCCCTTCACGACGATATACGTCGGCAGAATGGCACGGCTGGGCACAATCACATACCTGTATGTGTCTCTTTAAGCCCAACGGTGGGGTCCTAAGTTCCGTAACCGCGCCCGCGGGACCCGCTGACCCGATCGCCGCGGTCGGTCACCGGAGGTGAAGAACGGGGAGAGGTAAGTGTAAACACACCTTCCCCGTTCTTCGTTGCGGCAATGTCAGCGATCGTCTGTTCCCTGATATAGGGAAAGACGATCACTGACGTCACACGTCCAGCCCCGCCCCCCTACAGTTAGAAACACATATGAGGTCACACTTAACCCCTTCAGCGCCCCCTAGTGGTTAACTCCTAAACTGCAATTGTCATTTTCACAATAAACAATGCATTTTTATAGCACTTTTTGCAGTGAAAATGACAATGGTCCCAAAAATGTGTAAAAATTGTCCGATGTGTCCGCCATAATGTCGCAGTCATGAAAAAAAATCGCTGATCGCCGCCATTAGTGGTAAAAAAATAAATAAAAATGCCATAAAACTATCCTCTATTTTGTAAACGCTATAAATTTTGCGCAAACCAATCGATAAACGCTTATTGCGATTTTTTTTACCAAAAATATGTAGAAGAATACGTATCGGCCTAAACTGAGGGGAAAAAAAGTTTTTTTATATATTTTTGGGGGATATTTATTTTAGCAAAAAGTAAAAAATATTGCATTTTTTTCAAAATTGTCGCTCTATTTTTGTTTAAAGCGCAAAAAATAAAAACTGCAGAGGTGATCAAATACCACCAAAAGAAAGCTCGATTTGTGGGAAAAAAAGGACATCAATTTTGTTTGGGAGCAACCGCGCAATTGTCAGTTAAAGCGACACAGTGCCGGATCGCAAAAAGGGGCAAGGTCCTTAACCTGCATAATGGTCCGGGGCTTAAGTGGTTAAACTCGGGCACCCCCCCTAATTTAAATATGATACACCCCTTCCTGTCAAGCCCACACCCCTTTCTGTTTAAGAACCGCCCTGAAATTTTCAAGTAGGGACACTAGTTCTTAGTTCTATATTTCTGATAATTTTATGGAGAGGACTAAGAAGATATAACCATGCCAATGGTGCAGCAGAAAACATATAGCACAGTGAGGAAGGTTTGTGGTCCAGACTGATAGGACAATCAAAATTAGAAGCTTGCGTTACACTGACAGGATAGCGCAAGCCGGGCGGGGACTATTTCCGTGCAGCCCCCCTGCAAAGTGCTGCCCTAGGCCGGGGCCTTGTTGGCCTAGGTCAGGATACAGCATTGCTCTACTGTAGTCCAAGGGAGGGGACGAGCACGACACTCCACACCAGGGAGAAAGCCTTGCATTACTGTGTGGAGTTACAGACAGAAGAACAGGAAGTGAGCATTTCTCAGAAGAAATAAGGACATTTAAAAGCAAAATGGAAGGATGAGGTAAGTGAAGGAGGACTGCACTAAGGTAAAGGAAGCTATTTAGGAAAAAAAAAGAAATTGTACCTTTACAACCCCTTTAAGCCCAGGTTCACACTAGGCTGCGGGAGTGAAGCCATGTGAGTTCTGCTGAACTCGCACGATTTCACTCCCACATGTCATTCCCGATTTCGGCCACGATCACAGCGACATCTGTGCAGGTTTCTGTGTAAATCGCAGGCTGAAATCGCAAAAAGTAGCACCGAAACGACTTTTTGAAATCAGCGCAGCGCCGCATTGCCAGCAATTGCCGCCGATTTGACATGTCGAATTGCACCAGTGTGAACCAGGGCTTAAAGGTCTATTTACATGCGGACCAGCCGCCATTATTATACAGGTCTGCACGATCCCATGAACCGTCGTAGCTGTACGTCGGTCCCTTTAAGCGGGATAGCAGGTGTGCGATCGCAGACACAAGAGGCAGAACAGGGACGTGTGTGTGTGAGGAGAGAGAGAGATCCTGAATTCCTACGAGCTGGGAACCACGATCTCTCATCTCCTATAGTCAGTCCCCTATCCCACAGTTAGAACAAACACTAGGAAACACATTTAATCCCAAGATCGCCTCCTAGTTTTAACCCTTTCCCTGCCAGTGACATTTACACAGTAATCAGTGCATTTTTATAGCACTGATCGCTGTATAAATGCCAATGAATGGTCCCAAAAATGTGTCAAAAGACTCCGATGTGTTCGCCATAATGTCCCAGTCCCCGTAAAAATCGCAGATCGCCGCCATTACTAGTAAAAAAATAATAATAATAAAAATGCCATAAAACTATCCCCTATTTTGTAGACGCTATGGGCCAGATTCACAAAAGAGATACGACGGCGTATCTCCTGATACGCCGTCGTATCTCTGTTTCTATCAATGCGACTGATTCATAGAATGAGTTACGCATAGATATCCATAAGATCCGACAGGTGTAATTGTTTTACACTGTCGGATCTTAGGATGCAGTACCGCGGCCGCCGCTGGGGGGAGTTCGCGTTGTAAACCAGCGTCGGGTACGCAAATTAGCAGTTACGGTGATCCACAACGGTTTTTCGCTTTCGCTACGTCGCCGCTAGTCTAGTTTCCCGTCGCAAAGTTAGTCGTCGTTTTTGGTGCCCTAACTTTAGTCAGCAAGCGTATTGCTATCTAAAGTATGGCCATCGTTCCCGCGTCGAAATTCAAAATTTAACGTCGTTTGCGTAAGCCGTCCGGGAATACGGAAGTACGCTACACGCGTCGCCGTTCGAAAAAATGACGTCACTTCGCGCAAAGCACGGCGGGAGTTAGGAAACGGAGCATGCGCAGTAGGTCCGGCGCGGGCGCGCGCCTAATTTAAATGTTACCCGCCCATTCGATTTGGCCAGCCTTGCGCCAGACGCATTTACGATACACCGCCGCAAGTTTCCAGGTAAGTGCTTTGTGGATCGGGCACTAAACCTGAAAACTTGCGGCGGTGTACCGTAAATGGCTTACGTTACAGCGGCGGAAATGTACGTGAATCTGGCCCTATAACTTTTGCGCAAACCAATCAATATACACTTTTTGCAATTTTTATTACCAAAAATATGTAGAAGAATACATATCGGCCTACACTGATTACAAAATTAGCATTTTGTTTTTTTAAAAATGGGGCTATTTATTTCAGCAAAAAATACAAAATATTGTGTTTTTTTTTTTTAAATTGTCACTCTTTTTTTGTTTATAGCGCAAAAAATAAAAAAACACAGAGATGATCAAAAACCACCAAAAGAAAGCTCTATCTGTGGAAAAAAAGAACGTCAGTTTTGTTTGGTACATCGTCGCACGACCGCGCAATTGTCAGTTAAAGCGGCGCAGTGCCGTATTGCAAAAAATGGCCCGGTCATTGAGCAGCCAAATCTTCCGGGGCTGAAGTGGTTAAAAGTCTATTTAAAGTGGAGCCCCGCCGTTTAAAATGTTTTAAAAGCCAGCAGCTACAAATACTGCAGCTGCTGACTTTTAATATATGGACACTTACCTGTCCTGGAGTCCAGCAACGTTGGCAGCAGAAGACGAGCGATTGCTCATCAATCTGCTGCCCCCACCTCCATCCTCGGTGAGGGAATCAGGAAGTGAAGCGTTCCGGCTTCACTGCCCGATTCCCTATGGCGCATGCACGAGCCGCGCAGAGCTGTCCTCACTGGTCCCCGCTGTGTCCTGGGAGCTGAGTGTTTCCCAGAACACAACGGGCGGAATCCCCGCAGAGAGGACTCCCGGAAGTGGGTGCAAATACCTGTTTTAGACAGGTATCTGCACCCCCCCTCCCAGGGCCGGTGCAAGGATTTTTGCCAACTAAGGCGAAGGTGCATTTTGCCGCCGCCCCCCCCCGGCGCGCATGCACGCACACACACACGCCATACATTATATCTGTGCTCCATTAAGCTTTAATGGTTATGATGCTTAAAGTGATCGTTTAACTTATTTATCTTTTACAGAGAAAGATAGCGTAGATGGCGTTATTCTGCATTGCGCTGTATAATGTACTATTGCTGGGATTTGTAGTCCTCTATAGCTACTGGTATTCTGCATTGCGCTGTATAATGTACTATTGCTGGGATTTGTAGTCCTTTATAGCTAGTGGTATTCTCCATTGCGCTGTATAATGATTATACTGCGCAATGCAGATTACCACTGACCAGTTATAGAGGAACTACAAATCCCAGCACTAATACATTATACAGCGCAATGGAGAATACCAGCAGCTAGAGAGGAACAACAAATCCCAGCAATACATTATATAAAATGCAATGCAGAATACCAGCAGTTACAGAGGACTACAAATCCCAGCAATAATACATTATATAAAATGCAATGCAGAATACCAGCAGTCACAGAGGACTACAAATCCCAGCAATGATACATTATACAGGCTGCTTAATATATTATTGCAGGGATTTGGTGTTTTTTTTTAAACAGGCAACTTTAAAACAGGTCCCCCTTACCTGTTTCTGAAGCCTTGTAAGTCACGGCGGCGGCTCTGCGGGTGTGTGTCTGGCGTGTGTGGTGAGCGCGGCGTGGACTCGTCCTTCAGATGCTGCCCGCAGCGGCAGCCCCACACACTGCTGCCCCTCAGGACAAACCACCCCTTATACAAGTTTTTTTCTGGCAGTGGGTGGTATGATTGCAGATAATTTGACAGATTTGCAGATTACTGTGGATTTTATTGTAAGGGACATCAGAATTTATAAAGACAGCTATGTCCTTTCTTATATAAATATTTCAACAATTCTAACAAGAAAAATTGCCACACTATGTATTTTGTACTGCAAAAAATGATTGACACAGCTAATGAGTATATGCATTTGATGTTTCTATACATTTTTGGTGCTTTTTCACAGCTTTAATGGCTTTAGATTCAATAACTTTTTCCACAACAGACCATAACTAGCAATTTGCAGTGCAGAATTTCAGAAAAGACAGATAAACTGACAGTTTCTGCAGAATGATGTGTAATATCAAAAACATAAGTAAGGTAGAAAAATGTCTCATAGTAGTCTAAATGGTGTTGCATTCTTCTCTGACATTGGAAATGCTGTTTTTTTATAAATGGTGCAAAATCATTTTAAACTAGAAAAGATACAATTTCTGGGGAAATTGTGCGACGTTTTCTTGTCTCCACCAATACTCCTGACTGGAGACAGTGCCCCTGGAGATGTAAATGTGATCCAACCGTGTGTCGATCCAGTTCGATCCATTGCCCCATCAAAAACTGCTCCATCAAAAACTGCACCATCAAAACTGCACCATCCTATTTGCCCCATCAAAAACTGGTTGCTATGGAGGGTTGCTATGGACTGATGGCTATGGACTGATGGCTATGGACTGGTTGCTATGGATGGGTTGCTATGGACTGGTTGCTATGGACGGTTGCTATGAACTGGTTGCTATGGTCTGGTTGCTATGGACTGGTTTCTATGGACTGGTTTCTATGGACGGTTGTTATGGACTGGTTGCTATGGACTGGTTGCTATGGACTGGTTGCTATGGACTGGTTGCTATGGAGTGGTTGCTATGGTCTGGTTGCTATGAACTGGTTGCTATGGACTGGTTGCTATGGACTGGTTGCTATGGGGTGGTTGCTATGGAGGGTTGCTATGGTCGGGTTGCTATGGATGGTTGCTATGGAGTGGTTGCTATGGAGTGGTTGCTATGGTCTGGTTGCTATGAACTGGTTGCTATGGACTGGTTGCTATGGGAGGGTTGCTATGGACTGGGTGCCATGGACTGGTTGCTATGGATGGTTGCTATGAACTGGTTGCTATGGACTGGTTGCTATGGTCTGGTTGCTATGGACTGGTTGCTATGGACGGTTGCTATGGACTGGTTGCTATGGATTGGTTGCTATGGATGGTTGCTATTGACTGGTTGCTATGGATGGGTTGCTATGGACTGGTTGCTATGGACTGGTTGCTTTGGTCTGGTTGCTATGGTCTGGTTGCTATGGTCTGGTTGCTATGGATGGTTGCTATGGTCTGGTTGCTATGGACTGGTTGCTATGGACGGTTGCTATATGCAGAGCATGCAGAAGTTACGCAGAGCCAAAAAAAAACAGAGCCATATCACCTCACAGCTGTGTGGGAGGAGCTATAGAAAGCCCTCACAGCTGTGTGTATGAAGGTTTTTACCTCAGCGTCTCCTAGGAAACCAATGTAAACATATGCAAGCAGTAAGCAGAGCCAAGTTCCCTCAGCCTTGTGTGGGAGGAGCCAACTCACCTCACGGCTGTTTGTGAGGTGTTATTAAACTCCTCAGCGTCTCCTAGGAAACCAATTGTTTGGTTTGCAGGCTCTCTGTAAACACAGCAGAAATTGAGGATTTTTTTTAAATTCTTGTCCTGTTCAAATGGTTGTATTTTAAAAACTATAAATCGTACAGCGAATATCTTTATATTGTGTGAATCACAAGACCTACATTTTGATGTATAGTATGTCTCTGAAATATTAAAATTTAAGGCACAGTCACAATTTATATATTGTCCTAAAAATCTTAGATGTTTTCATTTGAATTTCAATGGAAGTCAATGGAGGTCAATGGACGGTGTGGGTTGCAAACAAATGGCCGTATTGTGAAAACGGTTTGGTCGCTTAGCCGTGAACAGCAGGGATAGCTGAACGTTTTGATATAAGATTTGTGTAGGCCGGCTTGAAAATGAGGGAGTGGTCGCAGTTTACAAATCATGTAATGATTTTTCATTTTTTGACATTTCACACTGTAGCTTCACCATTCATTCCTATGGGAAAATTTTGCCACAAAAATGACGATATTTCGCGAAAGGATTCGGCGAAACATTCCACAAAGTAATAGCAACGCGATCGGGAACAATCCGCATGTTTTGATATATTACTCATCTATGTATGTGCAAAAACTGTGGGAGCAGTTAGGGTGGCAAATTTTGGCTATAATAATAAGAATAATATATATGTATGATAACAATAAGTGCTCTTGCTATGCAAGACCACTTAGGCTCCATTCACATCTATGCGACAACGGCGTACGGCGTACGCGTCGTATTTTGCCGCGAGTGTGAAACTTTTTTTTTTTTTTTTTGACAAAGCATTCCCATTGCTGTCAATGGGCGAATGCCAATGTCGCCTGAAAAAAAGGGTCCGGGACTTTTTTTCAGGCGACAGGCGTTCGGCGTCTATGAGATGTGAACCATCTCCATAGACAGCAATGGGAATTCTCCCCTCTAGCAGCAGAAGCGTCCGGAGTCGGGCGTTTTGTCGCATAGATGTGAATGGAGCCTTAATGAAGTGCATTTGCTGTTCAGTACCTCTCTGCTTTACTCCACTGAAGATTTTTGAGCCAACAGGTCAGCTCCCAGTTCAAACTATCTGACTCTGACTCTGACACTCTGTTCCAAAACGTTAGCAAGAATGATTGCTGCTATGAAAGCATGTGAAAGCTAAGAGCTGTCCTTACTGTGAGGTGAGCCTGAGGAATGTGTGGAGCCGCACCGCCCGGGTGGAGAAGAATATCGTGACACGGTGACTGGCTTGGAGAGATGCCGACAAGGAGAGGAGGATGGAGGGAAGCAGTGACCCCTCTGGCGCTTGAGCGCCCTCACCTCTGTGGCGCCTGGGTGAACTGCACCCCACGCAAACGTCTCGGATCTTCCCTGAGTTTTCCGCCCTGTTCCCCTGGCAGCGCTGGCGCTGTTAGGCAAGGGCAATTGTTGCCTTGCGCTGGCGCCGCCCCTCCCCCTGAAAGGTGTCAAATGTGACACCGGACAGGGGGAGGGTTCTGATGAGCGGAAGACTCATCAAAGCCGAGTTTTTCAGCACATTTTTTTGTGCTGAAAATGCCCCCCTCGGCTTATACTCGAGTCACCATTTTGCGCCTGATCTCCCTGACTTTGGGGACCCGATACCGGCCAAACTTGGCACACAAGTAGCCCCGCTCTTCCTCTACAAGTGTGCAAAGTTTGTTGTCTGGGGAGACCTACGGCCAGGGAGAACCGATTTTTTAATGCCGGGCACCCCTTCTATATACTCCCATGTTAAACATAAGTCTAGTCAGGGGCACAGTGAGGCATGGGCCCAGTGAGGCACAGTGAGGCATGGGCACAGTGAGGCATGGACACAGTGAGGCATGGGCACAGTGAGGCATGGGCACAGTGAGGCACAGTGAGGCATGGGCACAGTGAGGCATGCACATGGATACAGTGAGGCATGCAGATGGACACCCTAGGCCATGGGTGCTCAACCTGTGGCTCTCCAGCTGTTGCAGAACTTCAAGTCCCATCATGCCTCTGCCTTTGGGAGTCATGCTTGTAACAGTCAGTAGCTTGCAATGCCTCATGGGAATTGTAGTTCTGAAACAGCTGGAGAGCCACAGGTTGAGCACCCATGCGGCCTAGGCTTATACTCGAGTCAATAAGTTTTCCTTTTTTGTGGTAAAATTAGGTGCCTTGGCTTATATTCGAGTCGGCTTATACTCGAGTATTTATACGGTACATACATACATACTAGACTGTAAGCTAACTATTTTATTTAGTGACGGGAGCTTTGACTAGCGTTAAGAACTTTGACTAAGTTTGTGTCCGACGCCTTGTTTTGAAGCAAGTGTAAACTAGTAGTTTACTAGCAGGTTTAAGCCCTGGTTCAGACTGGTGCGGTGTGACATGCGATTTGACAAGACAAATCGGTGGCATTTGCTGGCAATTGCCGGCAATGGCACTGTCCTAATCGGTGCGACACCGCATCTCCAGCGCTGCACCGATTTCGGCCCACGATTTACATTGACAAGATGTCTCTGTAATCGCGGCCGAAATCAGGACTGACAAGCCGCAAGTTCAGCTGAGTTCAGCTTCATTCCCGCAGCCCAGTGTGAACCTGGGCTAAATACCCACTAATAACAAAAGACTCAAATGTTATGGATACAGGATAATTACTAGTGGTTCTTTGTTCAATTCATTGTTTAGTTAATTGATATGTATATATATACTTGTTAAACATGTATGTCATTCACATGATGTTTTAGCCTGAGGAAGAGCGTTCTGTACTTTTCCGGAAAGTTAGCTATTTGGAACCTGACATGTAACCTTCGTCTATTTTTGGACTCATAATACATTTCAAGTGCAGCAATCCTTGTTTGAATTTTCTATATATGACCAGTGAGACGGTCTGATTGTTTTTGCACTCTATCTTGAACTGTCGTGCTGCTCACCACACCTATCTTTTTTACGTATGTGTGTGTGTATGTGTATACATAAATATATACTATATACATACACAGGGCCGCCATCAGGGGGGTACAGGCAGTACACCTGTAAGGCGCCCGGAGGTCCCCAGGGGCCCTGATGGCAACCCCCTTTAAAAAAAAAAAAATTTTAGGGGTCCGGAGGCCCCCAGGGCCCCAGATGGGACCCTTGTTTCAGTTATTTTCTTTTTTTATATTTTTGTATTTTGTTTTTTTTATTAAAGGGACAATTTTTTTTTTTTTTTTAGGTCCGGAGGTCCCCAGGGGCCCGGAGATCCCCAGGGCCCCAGATGTCAACCCCCCCCTTTTTTTTATAATTTTTTTATTATAAAAAATGTAATATTGTTTTATCTTATTTTTAATTAAAGGGACACTTTTTTTTTTTTTTTAAAGGTCCGGAGGTCCCCAGGGGCCCGGAGATCCCCAGGGCCCCGGATGACAAATCTTTTTTTTATATATATTTTTATTTATTTTATTTTATTTATATATATATATATATATATATATATATATATATATATATATATATATATATATATATATATATATATATATATATAATTATTATAGGGCCCAGAGGGCCCCAGATGGCAACCCCCCTTTTTTTAAAAAATATATATATATTTTTTATTTATTTTTTTATTTTTATTAAAGGGCCCAGAGGTCCCCAGGGCCCAAATGGCTACCCCCCCTTTTTTTATATATATATTTTTTTATTTCTTATTTTTTATTTGTAAAGGGACCCCCCCCCCCCCCTGGTTCTCTGCTCCTGGGGGCCCATGCCTGAAGCTGTGTAAGGGGCCCCATAATTCATGATGGTGGCCCTGTACATCCATATACATATTTACATATATTACAACTAAAACCTAAATTTAACCACTTGCCGACGGCTGGGCGTCCTCGGCTTTGTGGTGGTATATCTGAAGGATGTCTGCAGCTACTGGCATCATTCAGAAATTGCCGTTTTCAGCTGGCGATTCCCTACACCATAGGAATGCAATCATAGCAGCGGGTCAGCCGCTTGATCGTTCTTATGGGCAGAGAGAGGGGACGTCCCGCCGCCCTCCGGTGCTTCTACCTACTCGCCACTGCGATCAGGGAGTTGGGAGAAAGGATCTGCAATCCACGGATGTCCACCATAGAGATTTCCGGCGGACCAGATGGTCACCGAGGTCTCTATGATCGTCGGAAGCACCGAAGGGCGCAATGTTATGATGTCACACCCCGCCCCGCATTAAAAAACTGGTGCCGCCTCGGCTGGGAAGCGGTGATCGTTTTTTTTATTATTAGGCTTCATTTCCACTGGCGTTTTTACAGCCACTGTTGTTAGTTTTTTTTACAGCTTAAAAACGCCTGTCCATGTTTATTTTGTAAAAGCTGCAGCTTTAAAAATGCCGCGGTCGCGTTTTTGAGCGTTTTTGCGCGTTTTTTAACGTCTGGAGTTTTTACAGCTCTACTCTGGAGCTTCAGAACGCCCTGGTCCTGCGTTTTTTTTACAGCTCAAAAACGCCTATGCCATTTGCAGCTCAAAAACGTCTATGTGGGCATGATGCCATAGAATAACATGGACAGGCGTTTTTAAGCTGTAAAAAACGCTCAGAAAAGTGGCTGTAAAAACGCCAGTGGAAATGAAGCCTTATTATTATTTTAGGCTTTCCAGCCTAGAGGTGAGATGTGGGGTCTTATTGACCACATATCTCACTGTAAAGAGGTCCTGTCATGATATATTCCTATTACAAGGGATGTTTACATTCATTGTAATAGGAATAAAAGTAATATATTTTTTTAAAGTGTCAAAATTAAAAAGTGAAATTAACAATAACATTTATTTTTATTTTTTTAAAGTGCCCCTGTCCCTGTGAGCTCGCACACAGAAGCGAACACATACGTAAGTCCCGCCCACATATGAAAACGGTGTTGAAACCACATGTGAGGTGTTGCTGCGAACGTTAGAGTGAGAGCAATATTTCTAGCCCCAGGCCTCCTCTGTATCTCAAAACATGTAACCAATAACATTTTAAAGCATCGCCTTTGGGTATTTTAAAGTACCGAATTTTGGCGCCATTCCACGGGCGTGTATAATTTTGAAGCGTGACGTGTTGGTGGTATCTATTTACTTGGCACAACTTCATCTTTCACATTATGCAAAAAAATTGGGCTAACTTTACTGTTTTTTCTTAAAGCATGAAAAAAAAACACGTTTGAAAATTGCTGCGCAAATACCGTGCAAGATAAAAAGTTGCAATGACCACCTGTGTATTCTCTAGGGTCTCTGCTAAAAAAAAACATATATAATATTTGGGGGTTCTGTGTAATTTTCTAGCAAAAAAATTATGATATTTACATGTAGGAGAGAAATGTCTGGTGGGCGAGTGGTTAAAGCCTAAAGTAGGACCTGCCTGAATTTCACTCTGTGTGTACCCCTGTCTGTTCAATAGTAGCCGGTGACTTGTCCTTAAGGTTCCCCTAACGGGGAAGTTCCTTCAAGGACTGCGCAGGCGCAAACTTGCCGACGGAAATCTCCCCGTGGATTGGAGGATGTTAAAAAAAGAGCCAGGAGGCCGAGCGAGCGGAGCGAGCCGTCCAAACGAATCGAGGACGTGAGGCCGACTGGCCACTTTCCCCGAAATCCACGTAGCCCTGAATGCCGGCCGAGGTTCGGAGATTTCCGTCGGCAAGTTTGCGCCTGCGCAGTCCTTGAAGGAACTTTCCCGTTAGCCGGAACCATCTCGGCTGAGCACATTGCGCCTGCGCAGGAACTTTCACGATAGCCGGAACCAGCTCGGCAGATCACCGGTTCTGCTGGGAACCCCGGAATTCAATCAGCTGCTGCAGCCAATGGCTGGGGGGAGGGGAGCCCCACTATCAGAATACAGTAGTGCAGTAGGAAAGATCCCTGCATCAACATCGCTTGTGTGCATGCGAGTATTTGGAAGTCTTTTTTTGTTAAAAAAAATAAAAATAAACTCCCCATGTATCCTCAACTTATACTTATAATATTAAACTTAGAATTCACTTATAATAAAGCTTACCTGTAGGTACAGCGAATATCTCCTAAACCTTCACAGTTTCTGCAGCCGGTGACGTCACTGGTGAATGCACTCTGTTTCAATAGTTTTTATTAATTTTTCAAATAAAATTAATAATAAAGTACAATCATATAAATACAAGATAATTAATAATGAACAGTAATGTGGTCATATAATCTACAAGAACTAACCATGAATATGTCAGATATTGAACATATATAAGTACCGTCAGGGCTCAAGTCCTGCGGGAACGCGTGGGAACGGAGTTCCTGCACTTTTTTCACAGCAGGAACGCAGTTCCCTTTGCAGGACTAGAACAGCCGAGCCGCCCGAGCCAATCCTTCACTAAGCGGCGATGCCCAGCTCGAGTCACTGTCAGGGGCAGCCGAACCTTAGTAATCCTTTATGTTACTGGCCGCTCCCTGTATATGGATTCATCGGGTAGTGTGCGGGTATTCCGTCACTTCCTTAATGCCACAATGACAGCTTTTGTCATTGTTCCCAGGAGACTTTGCGGAGGTCTGCCGCGCGTTATCGCGGGATTTAGAAAGAACTTGCTTAAAAAAAAAAACACATGCGGTTTAGTAATTATGCATATGAGGGTATAATTTTTTATTTTTTTTTTGGTGGGGGAGTGGATCTTGGGTGGGAGTTCCCACACTTTTTTCCCCAAGACTTGACCCCTGAGTACCGTATATACTCGAGTATAAGCCGAGTTTTTCAGCACATTTTTTTTGTGCTGAAAATGCCCCCCTCGGCTTATACTTGAGTCACCTTTTTGCGCCTGATCTGCCAGATTTGGGGACCCGGTACCAGCCGGCCGTAGGTCCCCTGGACCCCAATCTTGGCACACATGGAGCCCCACTCCTCCTCTACAAGTGTGCAAAGTTTGTTGTCTGGGGGACCTAAAGACGGGGAGCACCGAGTTTTCAAAGTCGGGCACCCCTTCCATAGACTCCCATGTTAAATGGTGATTTCTCCAGTGACTTTGGGAACCCGATGCTGGCCGGCCGTAGGTCCCCTGGACGCGGAACTTGGTACACATGTAACCCTTTCTCTTCTACAAGTGTGTAATGTTTGTTGTCTAGGGGACCTACGGCTGGGGAGCACCGGTTTTCGAAGCCGGGCACCCCTTTTATAGACTCCCATGTTAAACGTCAGTCTAGTCATGGGTACAGTGAGGCATGGACACAGTGAGGCATGGACACAGTGAGTCATGGACACAGTGAGGCATGGACACAGTGAGGCATGCACATGGACACAGTGAGGCATGCACATGGACACCCTAGGCTTATACTCGAGTCAATACGTTTTCCCATTTTTTGTGGTAAAATTAGGTGCCTCGGCTTATATTTGGGTCGGCTTATACTCGAGTATATACGGTAATTGTTATAAAGAATCCTAATGTATTTAATTATAATAGAGATCTCTAGCATAAATAGTAAAGAAGCCAAGAAAATAAAGAAAGTAAAGGAAAAAAAGCGGGGGGGGGGGGGAGTACACAACATGCAAGTAATGTAAAACTTGTCATAAACAATTCGATAAATAGTATATATAGTATAAATAGTGATGTGTGGTATAAATAGTATAGTATAAATAGCCATACTCCATGCCGTCCCTTTAGAGCTCTGTGCCACAGCTGTGACTTCCACGTGCATTTGCCGGAGCAACATCATCGTGGCTCGGCCATTCAAACGGCCAGAACCCAGTTTGGAAGGAAAACTGGGTAAACATGGAACCATTGTCAGCGATGCATACTAGCACATTATGATATTACCTTGCAGGAAAAGATTTCTTCTGTTATCAATAAAAATTTACTACCAATTTAAGTTTGGCTTAAATTAAAAACACAAGAATCAGCAGACGAATCAGCACAATGGACATACATTACTTTTAATACGATGTGTTAATATGATGTGTCCCTTGTACTGATTCTCATTTTTTTCAGGAGAAATTTCTATCTTTCCTACCTCCACTGCCCCAGCTACCATAATATTTCTGTATGGCAGGGGTTAATACAGCTCCAAGGGGTTGTAAAGGTAAATGGTTTTTCACCTTAATGCATCCTATGCATTAAGGTGAAAAAACATTCGACGGTACCGGCCCCCTCCGAACCCCCGTTTTACTTACCTCACCCCTCGAAAGTCCCGCGCACGTCCACGTGATCCTCTTCGGTTCCCAGCCTGGCCTTGATTGGCTAGGCTGGACGGATTGATAGCAGCCCAGCCATTGGCTGGCGCTGCTGTCAATCACAGCGGATGACGCGGCGCACCGGGGGGCGGGGCCGAGTGATACAGTCGGCGGCTATGCCCGCCGCTGTATCACGGGAGCGCACTCGCAAAAGCTTTCCACCATGCTAGCTCGTTCGCATGAAGGTGGAACGCTTTTGCGAGGAGGAGCCGAGACAGCCGTCGAGGGACCCCAGAAGACCGGATTCGGGGACACTCTGTGCAAAATGAGCTGCACAGTGGAGGTAAGTATAAATTCTGCCTTTAGTGTTCCTTGAAGGCTCCATTCACATCTAGGCGACAAAACGCCCGACGCCAGACGCTTGTGCCGCTAGAGGGGGAAATTCCCATTGCTGTCTATGGAGATGGTTCACATCTCATAGACGCCGTACGCCTGTCGCCTGAAAAAAAGACCCGGAACCTTTTTTTCAGGCGACAATTTGAAAAAAAAAAAAAAGATACACTATCCGCGGCAAAATACGCCACGTACGCGGCGTTGCTTGTCGCGGAGATGTGAATGGAGCCTAAGGGCTGTCAGAAGCTCTTATCAAGAGAGTACGCCCGCCCAAATCAGGGACAGTCCTAAAGTCAAGGACAGTTGGGAGCTATGGAGAAGGGCAGACATAATTGAGCTCTCTTGATTAGCTTTATTATTCCCCGCCGCACTGGGACATTACAGCGGATGAGGAAGATAGGGGTAGGAAAGATGAAGTTTTCTCATAAAACACAAAAATTCTACACAAAAAAAACACATCATACTAACTGCAAATTATGGCCATTTTTTCTGTTTTCAATTTAGGCTAAACTTAGGCTTTAATTCGTTTTTGCAGGCTAGCTGGTAAGTTTGCTGGGAAAATGTGTGAATTGTTTGCGCTGTGCACTTTACTCTAAAATTTTACTATTTTGTTCAGCTTGCTGGAATCGGGGAGGACACATTGGACGCCTTCAGCTGCCCTTGTGCTTTACTGTGCTATTGATGTGTCTCCAAACCTTAAAGGAGGAATGAGCTGCCTCTAGGCATACCTGCCCTTTATTTATTCACTGCTTTGTGTGCTTATACATGAAGAATCTCAAGGATTAGAGTAATGCCCCGTACACACGGTTGGAATTTCCGACAAGAAAAGTCCAATGTGAGCTTTTGGTTGGAAATTCCGACCGTGTGTAGGTTCTCAAATTTTCCTGCGGAAAAAATTCCAATCGGAAATTCCGATCGTCTGTAGCAATTCCAACCCGAAAAATTCCGACGCATGCTCGGAAACAATTCAAACTTTATTTTCTTGGCTCGTCGTAGTGTTGTACGTAACCGTGATGGGGCTGTGCGGCTTCCACATATACAGTAAAACCTTGATTTGTGAGCATAATTCGTTCCAGATACATGCTTGTAATCCAAAGCACTTGTATATCAAAGCATTTTTTTACAGGGTATAAAAAAGAAGAGAGGCACCTCGTACACACCAGCGAATCTGTCTGATGAAAACGGTCCACGGACCGTTTTCATCGTACATGTCCGCTGCCTGATTTTGGTCTGAGGACTGTAGACACCATCAGACCAAAATCCCACCGGAAAACAAACGCGGTGACGGGTCGCGACGTGGCGGTGACGATGACGCGGCGACGTGGGCGACCCTGGAAGGTCAATGCTTCCACGCATGCGTCGAATCACTACGACGCATGCGAGGGCTTTCGGCCGAGCGGACATGTCCGGTAAGTCGTACAGACGACCGAACATGTCCGGCGGACAGGCTTCCAGCGGACATGTTTCTTAGCATGCTAAGAAACATTTGTCCGCTGGAAACCTGTCCGATCCGCCGGACATTTGTCCGGTCGGCCGTACACACGACCGTACATGTCTGCTGAAACTGGTCCGCGGAAATAAGTTGCTAAATGTTGTACCTTCATTAAATGTAACCATATTGCTACACTTAGAGGCTCCTCTCTTCTTTTTTTATACTCAGTTGTGACATGACGCTACTCTTATATCAAGACACCGCTTGTATATCAAGGCAAAATTTATTAAAACATTGTGCTTGTCTTGCAAAACGCTCTCAAACCAAGGTTTTGCTGTATTTGCTAATATGGCCTTGCCACTCACAAGATGAGGTAGGGTCTGCTACAGTGGCGGCTGGTGCTAAAATTTTTGGGGGGGCGCAAACAAACTAAAAAAAATTAAAAAAAAACATCAAATGCAGCCACTGTGCCCATCAAACGCTGCCACTGTGCCATCAAATGCTGCCACTGTGCCATCAAACTCTGCCACTGTGCCATCAAACGCTGCCACTGTGCCATCAATTGCAGCCACTATGTCATCAAATGCTGCGACTGTGCCAAATTCTGCCAGTGTGTGTGCCCACCCACCGTCTGCTTGTCACTTACCCTGTCTCGTGGGGCAGTGGATGATGGCAACGAGCGGGGTCCTTCTTGTCTCCTGCACTCCTGTCCTCTCCTCCCATCAGGCGTCCAATAGCGGCAACTCTTGTTTCAGCCAATCAGGTGACAGATAACCAGACCTGAGCAACCTGATTGGCTGAGAGGTGGGTCAGTGTAAGGGAAGCAATGTATTTGGTTCCCTAACATACCACTGAGTAATCAGCGAATGCACAGCAGTGCGCCCGCTGTTTACCCTTTTGGAAGCCTATTAGAGCCCACGGGCTCTAATCAGGAAGCCTATTAGAGCCTATGGCTCTAATCAGGCGCTTCCAAAACACACACACCCGCTGCTGTAATTCATATGCCCGGCGCCCGACAAGGGCTATGCATGTATCTATCTATGTGAGAGAGCAGGAGAGATTGGGCAAAAAGGAGAGGGGGCGGCGCTCCTGCGGCCTTTATGGATGCACATATATATAGGGGTTCTGCGCGAACCAACACAGTGATAAAAAGGTAAATAATCTAGATATATAAGTATATAAATATAGTGAATGTGAACAAAGAAGGTGGGATAGTGAGTGCTCACACTTTCCAAAATCAATTATGTGTAAGTGTAACCTCGAAAAGAATAAAATAATGAAATATATTAATTATATTAATTAAGTGGTTAAAATAATATGAGCAAACAGTCCAAAAAAGTGAGGTGATCAAAAAATATAAAACATATGGAATATGAAAAAATGAGGTGAAAAAAGTGAATAAAGAGTGTCCCAATAATGGTGTGCCAAGCTGTCAAATGGTGGTCGCAGTGTAGCTGGATATCCACTAAACGGGTTGTTGACAGATGTATAGTTCACTCCCTCACCAGGCTCCCAGAACTCTTACCTCAAACCATAAATAAATGTGCATCCAATGGATATTGAATCACCATAGAGATCTTCTCTCTTGTTAGTATCAGCTGGAACGTCTCCTTGGCCACTTCCTAATACAGCTCCAGTACAGGGAAAAGAAAGGAACACAAGGGCTCCAATAGTGTAATATTGTAAGACTCAGGGGGAATTTATTAAGGAAAAAACCTGTGCTTACATCAAAACATAAAAACGAGTGCAGTGAATAAACATACAAGCGGCGTCTTCAGCGCCGGCTTACGTCACTCCAGGTGTACGCTCTGACCAATCCCTACGCGTTACGACACGGGATCACGTGTCTTCATCTGGGGAACCTGATTGGTAGTACGGCTAATGTTTATATGTATCCAAAACCGGAAGTAGCGGAGCGGCCATTTTATTGTAGCCCGCTATATGTTATGGGCCAGGCTAATATTGTAAGCAAAGTGGCGTCAGATGTCATTCCTATTGGCTGCATATCTGCTAATATATCCAAATACAGATGAATAAGAATGCCAGCCAAATGACATTGCTCAACGGAGCAAACTGCTGAATAAAGAACGTTATAATAAAACCATTAGGCGATAAGTAACTGACTATAGGATAATATAGGGCATCACCCTAGTATGTAAAGGTAATGGGTAGATCTATTCCAAGCCAGTACTCCTCGCATACATCCAGAATAGTGTATAAAATATATTATGACATATATAAAATGTGTATATACAAATCCATATTACGGTATGTATATGACATATACATAAAAATGCATAGGTTAAAATGCACGAATAAAAGGTTAAAATAAAGGAATAAAATATTAAAATATAGAGATAAGAGGGTGGTGACCCCAAAATATGGTGAACGAACACCTGGTTTAACGTAATTACAACAATAGCTACATAGCTTAATGGTGTGAATCAATGCAATCCCATAATTAATAAAAATATAGATGAAAATAGACAAAGCTAATTCATAATGTGACCAAAGTAATTAGAAATGACTGTAAAATATGACTGTAAAGTATCAGGATCAGAAATTGCTGAGGAAGCAGTTGAGGTCGAATTCAACATTCATTCCTCCTGGTACAAGTGTACGCAAACAATGAATCCATTTTGATTCACTTTGGCTAATCATTCTGATCTTATGGCTCCCCCTCCAAGATGGATTGTATTTTTCGATCCCCCAAAATTGCAATTGGGTCGGGTCTCTATTATGTATCTGATCGAAATGCCTTGAGACATTTGATCTTTATGGATGCACAGCCACTGGTCTGCTATCTCTAAACTTGGTCTGGAGAACTGCTAGAATCTCAGGCCCAGTTTTACTAATGTCCCACAGGCATACTAGTTGCAAAACTGCTCTAGGGTCCTGGAGGAGGGGAACTTTTGGTTCCAAGGAGTTAAGAGGATGAAGCCAATGAGAAGGAGGGGGTACAGTTGACTGTGCTGTCACCAATGTACAGGACATGGTGTGGTACCTCCAGCTCCAGCATTGTGCCCTGCATTCCTCCCAGCCTGCAGCTGTGGGGTAGCACAGGCCATGAACTCACAGAAGGGGGCTGATTTCATGAGCTAGAATGAGAGACCCCCAAAGCCAGCAGTTTTGTATAGCTGGCATTTAAACATTGAGCATGGGTGTGATTTAGGGACATTTTTTATTTCCACTCCAGCAGCTGCATATGAGAACCTGCCTGGAGAAGGATGCTGTGGAGATGGCGGGCGTAGGGTGACCACGTGTCCCGGTTTGCCTGGGATCGCCCCGTAATTTAAAATTTTGTCCCGTGTCCCGGAAGCCTTCAATCCGGGACAATAGAGTGTCCCGGAATCAAAGTATCAAACACATTTGACTGCCTCCCGGCTGCCACACTCACTGCCGCAGTCAGTGCCGCTGTAATTACATAATTCTAAGTCACTGGTTGCTAAGGCCGCCCCGCTTGGCGTGTAGCAACCAGTGACATCACCGTGCCCAGCTCTCTCTCTCTCTGAGGCTCTGACTCCACCCCCCACCTCCTCCTCTCCTCCTTCAGCCGCGGTTAACAGAGAGAGCAGCTCAGCAGCACTACCGGGGCGCAGACCGAGCCCTCCGAGCTCCGACCTCTTCCACCACGCTCCGCCTCCACTGCTCTAGGCTCCAGCCCACTGCCCAGCCCAGCGCAGGCCACCACCCTCCGTCCCGCGACCTCCCGCTGCCGCAGGGCAAGTGGGCAACTCAGTGCACTGTTTTTAGGCCTGGCTTCTCCTCCTCCCGCCCGAGCGGCCCGACTGTCTGAGTAAGAGAAGACCGCCCGGCGCTGGCTGAAGACTGCCCCCCTGCCCCACCACCAACAGATGCAGACTTCATCCATATCATCTTAAAAGGTGAGCAAATAGGGGCAATTGACACTGGCTGGCAGCATCTGATGGGGCACAGTAGTGACAATTCATGGGCACACTGGCAGCATTTGATTGGGCACTGTAGCGACAATTCATGGGCACACTGGCAGCATCTGATGGGGGCACAGTAGCGACAATTCATGGGCACACTGGCAACATTTGATGGGGCACAGTAGTTATGATTAATCGGCACACTGGCAGCATCTGATCTGATGGGCACAGTAGCGGCAATTGATAGGCACACTGGCAGAATCTGATGGGGCACAGTAGTGACAATTCATGGGCACACTGGCAGCATCTGATGGGGCACAGTAGTAACATTTCATGGGCACACTGGCAGCATCTGATGGGCACAGTAGCGACAATTCATGGGCACACTGGCAGCATCTGATGGGGGCACAGTAGCGACAATTCATGGGCACACTGGCAGCATCTGATGGGGCACAGTAGCAACAATTGCTGGACACACTGGCAGCATTTGATGGGGCACAGTAGTGGCATTTGATGGGGAACAGTGGCTGCATTTGATGGGGAACAGTGGCGGCATTTGATGGGAACAGTGGCGGCATTTGATGGGAACAGTGGCGGCATTTGATGGGAACAGTGGCGGCATTTGATGGGAACAGTGGCGGCATTTGATGGGAACAGTGGCGGCATTTGATGGGAACAGTGGCGGCATTTGATGGGAACAGTGGCGGCATTTGATGGGGAACAGTGGCGGCATTTGATGGGAACAGTGGCGGCATTTGATGGGAACAGTGGCGGCATTTGATGGGAACAGTGGCGGCATTAGATGGGGTACAGTAGCTGCATTTGATGGCACAAGTGACTGCATTTGATGGCACAAGTGATTGCATATGATGGGGCACAGTGGTGGCATTAGATAGGGCACAGTGGTGGCATTTGATGGGGCACAAGTGATTGCATCTGATGGGGCACAAGTGATTGCATTTGATGGGAACAGTGGCGGCATATGATGGGAACAGTGGCAGCATTAGATGGGGCACAGTGGTGGCATTTGACGGGCACAAGTGACTGCATTTGATGGGGCACAAGTGACTGCATTTGATAGGGCACAAGTGACTGCATTTGATGGGGCACAAGTGGCTGCATTTGATGGGGTACAAGTGGCTGCATTTGATGAGGTACAAGTGGTGGCATTAGATGGGGCACAGTGGCAGCATTTGATGGGGCCTAGGGCCCTCTTTTGATCTTGCACACGGGCCCGCTGATTTCATGATACGCCCCTGCCCCCAAAATACACAAAAAAATATGTAAAAAAACATATATTTTTTAGGGGGGACACCCCTGAATGGCAGTTTGGAAATGTGGTCACCCTAGGCGGGCGTGATGTTAGAGAGTTATGACAAGCCTCTTCTTGACCCGACTCGGCATACCCCCATGCCGACCCGCTTCCCCACTTTACACTGCATTTTCGAAACCTCTGAAACCTCTTCCTTCCACTAGAGACCATAGATGTTTTTCGGTGGATGCAGCAGGGAAATCTTGTGGGGGAAGGGAATATCAGAAGGGCTGAATATCAGAGGGGCTGAGGATCGAGGAGTAATTCAATTTTTTTTTTTAAAGCAATGAATCATTTTTTTTTTGATCTTTTGCTTTTTAGGTAAAAAATAAGATTTGGGGGGCCAGATTCACAGAAGAAGTACGCCGGAGTATCTACTGATACTCCGGCGTACTTTCAAATTTGCTGCGTCGTATCTTTAGTTTGAATCCTCAAACCAAGATACAACAGCTTCTGGCTTCGATCCGACAGGCGTACGGCTTCGTACACCTTCGGATCGTAGGTGCAATACTTCGGCGCCCGCTGGGTGGTGTTTGCGTCGTTTTCCGTGTCGGGTACGCTAATTAGCTTTTTCCGGCGATTCACAAAGGTACGCGCGCCCGTCGCATTCTCTTACGTAGTCGCTAGTTGGCTTTTCCCGGCGTATAGTTAAAGCTGCTATTTCATGGTCTAAAGTTAGGCCCCGTACACACGGCCGAGGAACTCGACGTGCTTGGCACGTCGAGTTCCTCGTCGAGTTCTGGGATGAAGCCGCCGAGGAGCTCGGCGGGCCGCCTTCTCCCATAGAACAACGAGAAAATAGAGAACATGTTCTCTATTTTCTCGTCGAGCTCCTCGGCGGCTCCATCGAGCCAAAACTGTACAGACGACAGAGTTTCTCGGCAGAATCCGGGTTTTGACCGAGTTTCTCGGTGAATTCTGCCGAGAAACTCTGTCGTGTGTACGGGGCCTTAGACTTGCCATGTTAAAGTATGGCCGTCGTTCCCGCGTCGAATTAAATTTTTTATTTTTTTTTGCGTAAGTCGTCCTTGAATAGGAAAGGACGTAACTCACGTCAACGTTCAAAAAAATACGTTGGTGCGACGTCATTTTGCGCAAAGCACGGCGGGAAATTTCAAAACAGAGCATGCGCAGTACGTTCGGCGCTGGAACGCGCCTAATTTAAATGATCCACGCCCCATTTGAATTAGGCGGGCTTGCGCCGGAGGGATTTACGCTACGCCGCCGCAACTTTACAGGCAAGTGCTTTGTGAATCAAGCACTTGCCCGTAAAACTTGCGGCGGTGTAACGTAAATGCGATACGTTACGCCGCCGCTATTCTACCTGAATCTGGCCCGGGGGCTTTTTGACCCCAGATTTCTCCATAAAGAGGAGAATATTGCAAAGGATGTTTACATTCCTTGTGATAGGAATACAAGTGGTAAAAAAAATGAAATGGACAGTTAAAAAGTAAAATAAATGAGAAAAAACAATTAAGAGCACCCCATCCCAAAAGCGAACGCAATAGTAAGTCACGCACGCATATGTGTTCACACCACACAGGTAAGGTATCCCCGTGAACGTTAGAGCGAAATAAATAATTCTAGTGCTAAACCTCCTCTGTAATTCTAAATAGGTAACCTGCAAAGGCATTTAAAACGTTCTCTATGGAAATTTTTAAGTAACGTAGTTTGTTGCCATTCTACGAGCGTGTGTAATTTTAAAGCGTGACATGTTAGGTTTCTATTTACTCGGCATAACATCATCTTTCACATGTTACATTCATTAAAATAATTTTTTTCCATTGCGGTTAGAAAAATTGCTAAATGATTGCCATTTTATTCAAATATATAATGTTTGGGGGTTCTACGTAATTTTTGAGCAAGCAATACTGATTTAAATTTGTAAACTAAAAATGCCAGAAAAAGCCTGGTTTGGAAAGTGGTTAAAAAAGGACCACTCTAATGCCGCGTACACACGATCGGAATTTCCGACAACAAATGTTCGATGGCAGCTTGTTGTCAGAAATTCCGACTGTGTGTAGGCCCCATCGGACATTTGCTGTCGGAATTTCCGATAACAAACATTTGAGAACCGGTTCTCAAATTTTCCGACAACAAAATTTGTTCTTGGAAATTCCGAACGTGTGAAGACAATTCCGACGCACAAAATTCCTTGCATGCTCTGAATCAAGTATGAGACAGAAGCGCTCGATCTGGTAAAACTAGCATTCGTAATGGAGATAGCACGTTCGTCACGCTGCAAAATCTTTTAATGCAGCGCATTCTCTTCTTCTTTATAATGCTAGAAAAATGAAGTTGTTTTGCTGCTGATATCACATAGAGTTCTGACAAACGTATTTCTTTATTATTTATCGCGATCTCCTGAATAATCTTTTTATTTTTTAAGCCAGATCTCCATAATAATGTTTAGAATTGATTTTTATAGTGATATTTTTTTTTTATCAAAATCTCCTGTTTTTTTCTTTTTTTATTTCTTAAAATTCGAGTGATCTCCATAATATTTTTCTTTGTTTTGGGTCACGTTACCACAACACTATTATTATCTTTTTAACCTTTTTAACCTCAAGGTGGTTGGTTGGTGTTGGTGTACCTTGTTAATTTGACATTGTATTTTTGAAATGTACCTGCCTACTCACAAACAAACTGTCCTTTTTGAAGTAAAACACGTAGGCAAGTATTTGTGAAAAAAAAATATCCATTTATTATGGGTCATAACAAAATAAAGAGGAAGGCAACTCTGGATAAACTGGTGAAACGTACGTGCGCCCGTTGCAATTAGTTACGCCCGTTTACGTTAGAGATACGCCGGCGTAAATATAAAGCTGCTCCCTAGGTGGCGCAGCCCATGCAAGGTATGGACGTCGGAACAGGCCTATCTTTTTACGTCGTTTGCGTAAGTTGTACGCGAATCGGGCTGGACGTAATTTACGTTCACGTCGAAACAGCGTACGTTGGAGCAATGCACACTGGGATATGTCCACGGACGGTGCATGCGCCGTTCGTAAAAAACGTCAATCACGTCGGGTCACGAGTCATTTACATAAAACACGCCCCCTCATCCTCATTTGAATTAGGCGCGCTTACGCCGGCCCAATCACGCTACGCCACCGTAACTTAGGAGGCAAGTGCTTTGTGAATACAGCACTTGCCTCTATAACTTAGGGCGGCGTAGCGTAAATACGCTACGCCGGCTAAAAGATACGCCGCACTACCTGTATCCGGCTAACTGTCCGCACGTGTGAAAGGGACCTAACAGTGTAGCTAGCACAAGCCGTCAAGGACTATTTCTGTGCTGCCCCCCTGCAAAGTGCTGCCCTAGGCCTGGGCCTTGTTGGCCTATGCCAGGAAACAGCGTTGATATATGTGGAGTAATTTTTGTCATAAATATATTTTTTTATATATATTTTTTTTTCTTTATCACCAATTGTCTTTAAAATCCCATTATTTGAGGTAAAAAATGATCTAATATATGAGGGATGATGGCAATTTACGTGCCACTCTATAGGAGTCTAATTATTTCTTAAATCTGCAATACTTGCTTTCTTGTACATGCACTGCAAAACATATTCCACGTACCGTATATACTCGAGTATAAGCCGAGTTTTTCAGCAAATTTTTTGTGTGCTGAAAATGCCCCCCTCGGCTTATACTCGAGTCACCTTTTTGTGCCTGATCTTCTGGATTTGGGGACCTTGTACCCGCCGGCTGTAGTTCCCCTGGACCCCAAACTTGGCACACATGTAGCCCCACTTTTCCCCTACGAGTGTGCAAAGTTTGTTGTCCGGGGGACCTAGGCCTCGTACAGATGACACAACATGTCCGATGAAAACGGTCCGTGGACCGTTTTCATCGGACATGTCCGCTGGGATCATTTGGTCTGATGGCTGTACACACCATCATACCAAATTCCCCGTGGACAGGATACGCGGTGACGTGGCGGCGACGATGACGTGGCGACGTACGCGACCCCGGAAGTTCAATGCTTTCACGCATGCGTCGAATCACTTTGACACATGCCAGGGATTTCGACCGAGCGGACATGTCCGATGAGTCGTACTGACCATCGGACATGTCCGACGGACATGGTTCCAGCGTACATGTTTCTTAGCATGCTAAGAAACATTGGTCCGCTGGAAACCTGTCCGCTAGGCCGGGAATCCGGTCCGGTCGGCCCTACACACGACCGAACATGTCCGCGGAAACTGGTCCGCGGACCAGTTTCAGCAGACATGTTCGGTTGTGCGTACGAGGCCCTAAGGTCAATTTTGCAAAGTCGGCCACCCCTTCCATAGACTCCCATGTTAAACGTCAGTCTAGTCATGGACACAGTGAGGCATGGGCACAGTGAGGTATGGGCACACTGAGGCATGGGCACACTGAGGCTTGGACACAGTGAGGCTTGGACACAGTGAGGCATGGACACAGTGAGGCATGGGCACAGTGAGGCATGTAGATGGACACCCTAGGCTTATACTCGAGTCAATAAGCTTTCCCAGTATTTTGTGGTAAAATTAGGTGCCTCGGCTTATATTCGGGTCGGGTCGGCTTATACTGGAGTATATACGGTAAGTGGATTTGAATCTGTTAATAAATAAAGCTGGTTGTATGGTTTTATCTCTCCTTACTTGTGAGAAACATTGGAATTCCTATTGATGGAGCTGTGACCTGTCTGGGAGTCTTTGTTTTTGCTCATGAAGAATTCTGAATTACGGTTACCCGTGGGAATTGTGATCTATAGGAACCTGGGAAACTACATAAGCCCATTGTGACCTCTCATCGTATATAATTTTTACCCTGGGTGTAAGTAGCTTAGTGTTAGCTTTCTAATAGCAAAAGGTTCTGCTTGTCAGTTTATGACAATAGGTTCATATATTGGTAATATAATGGCCAAAGGGTTGTTTGATGATACAAGACAGACCATCAAACTTTCTAGTAAGGTTTACTAAAAGTTATGCAATTTATAGAACTGTCCAAGAGAATGACCGCGTACACACGATCGGAAATTCCGACAACAAAACCGTGGATTTTTTTTCCTATCGGATATTGGCTCAAACTTGTCTTGCATATACACGGTCATACAAATGTTGTCGGAAATTCCGAACGTCAAAAACACGGTCACTTACAACACTACAACGAACCAATAAAAATGAAGTTCAATGATTCCAAGCATGCGTTGAATTGATTCCGATCATGCATGGAATTTTGTGCGTCGGAATTTTCTACACACACTGGGAATTTACGAGAACTAATTTTGTTTACGGAAAATTCGAGAACCAGCTCTCAAATTTTTGTTGACGGAAATTCCGAAGGAGGCTACACACGGTCAGAATTTTCGTCAAAAAGCTCACATTGAACATTTGTTGTTGGAAATTCCGACCACGTGTACACGGCATGACATGAGTAGGGAGGGGTCCACTGACAAACATATTAGCCCTGGGTCTAGGAAGACCTCAAAATAGTCCTAAAGTAAGCAGATAGATAATGAATGAGTTGACATAGAGTAAACACTTCAAACAAACCTGACTTTCCACTATTGGCATGTGACAAATTTGAGGTCTCAAACCAAATTGACCTTTTAGGTAGTTGAAAGGTGTCCTATATTTGTTTGCATTTTTTTCCCTATTGGAAAACACACTATTACTTGTGTATTTGGTAATTAAAATTTTAATTAGAATGATTGTTTTTAACCACTTAAGGACCGGACCAATATGCTGCTAAATGACCCAAGGGGTTTTTACAATTCGGCACTGTGTCGCTTTAACAGACAATTGCGCGGTCGTGCGACGTGGCACCCGAACAAAATTGGCGTCCTTTTTTCCCCACAAATAGAGCTTTCTTTTGGTGGTATTTGATCACCTCTGCGGTTTTTATTTTTTGCGCTATAAACAAAAATAGAGCGACAATTTTGAAAAAAAATGCAAAATTTTTTACTTTTTGCTATAATAAATATCCCCAAAAAACATATATAAATTTTTTTTTTTCCTCAGTTTAGGCCGATACGTATTCTTCTACCTATTTTTGGTAAAAAAAATCGCAATAAGCGTTTATATCGATTGGTTTGCGCAAAATTTAGAGCGTTTACAAAATAGGGCATAGTTTTATTTTATTTTTATTTTTTACTACTAATGGCGGCGATCAGCGATTTTTTTGCGTGACTGCGACATTATGGCGGACACTTCGGACAATTTTGCCACATTTTTGGGACCATTGTCATTTTCACAGCAAAAAATGCATTTAAAGTGGTTGTAAACCCTTTTTTTGTACTTTTACCTACAGGTAAGCCTATAATAAGTCTTACCTGTAGGTAAGGAGAATATCTCCTAAACCTGCACGGTTTAGGAGATATTCCCCTCGCAATGCGCCGCGACGCATGCGCAGGGGAGATCTACGGCAAAAGGACCGGCAGCCGCCGGACCTTGCCGAATTTAAATCTCCCGCGCGCACGCGCGGGAGTGACGTCATCGCCGCTCCAGCCAATCACAGCGCTGGAGCGGCAATACCCGGAAGACACGCCAGGCAAGAGGACATCTCGCTCAGCGTGGACCAGGTAAGTGCTACAAACCTCGTCCAGAGGTAAGTATTTCATAATGAGCTAATATGCGGTGCATATTAGCTCATTATGACTTTTGCCTTGCAGCAGAAAAAAAAATAACAATTTTAGGCGGGTTTACAACCGCTTTAAATTGCATTGTTTATTGTGAAAATTACAGTTGCAGTTTGGGAGTTAACCACAGGGGGCGCTGTAGGAGTTATTGTTCACCTAGTGTGTGTTTACAACTGTAGGGGGGTGTGGCTGTAGGTCTGACATCATCGATCGAGTCTCCCTATAAAAGGGATCACTCGATCGATGCAGCCGCCACAGTGAAGCACGGGGAAGCCGTGTTTACATACGGCTCTCCCAGTTCTTCAGCTCCGGGGAGCGATCGCGACGGGGCGGCTATAAACGAATAGCCGCGCCGTCGTCCCGCATCGCTCCTGAAGCCACGGGAACCGCCGCATGTACGGGGGGGGGGGTCCCGATCGGACCCCCGACCCATGACTAGGCAGGCACTTACAGGTACGTTGATGTGCCTGTCCGTGCCATTCTGCCGACGTAAATGTACATGCGGCGGTCCGGAAGTGGTTAATATGAATGGATCACAGTATACACTTTAATTTTATAACATCAGCATTGTAATATCAGTACAAATAATATTTATTTCTGACAATCCAAGATAATCTTATGTAGCAAAGTCCCAAGCCTCTTTAGGCCTAATAGTTACCTCCAGAGTTAGGGAGAGCTGACATCCTTTAGTGTAGGTTACAAGGCATGGTGGGTGTAATGCAAGATGAACAGGTGGGCACCAGACACTTTTTGAATGCAAAGAGATTTATTGTCTCTTAAAGCGGAGTTCCGCCGTAAACAAAATATATTAAGCCAGCAGTTACAAATACTGTAGCTGCTGACTTTAATAAATGGACACTTACCTGTCCTGGGCCCGGATTCAGATAGATTTGCCTATCTTTAGGCAAATGTGTAGCGTATCTCAGATACACTACGCCGCCGTAAGTTTGAGCAGCAAGTTGTGTATTCACATACAACTTGCTCTTAAACTTACGGCGGCGCAGTGTAACTGGACCGGCGTAAGCCCGCCTAATTCAAAATAGTTTTTGACGTTTTCAACGAACGGCGCATGCGCCGTCCGTGGACATATCCCAGTGTGCATGCTCCAAATGACGACGGCAAATCATCATGCTTTCGACGTTAACGTAAATTACGTCTAGCCGTATTCGCGAACGACTTACGCAAACGACGTAAAAAATTCAAAACTCGGCGTGGGAACGACGGCCATACTTAACATTAGCTACGCCTCATATAGAAGGGGTAACTATACGCCGGAAAAAGCCAAACGCAAACAACGTAAAAAAAAGTGCCTGGCGGTCGTTCGTTTCTGTATCGGCGTAAATACAAATTTGCATATTCCTTGCGTAAAAATACGGAAGCGTCACCTAGCGGCCAGCCTGAAATTGCAGCCTAAGATACGACGGTGTAAGACACTTACACCTGTCGGATCTTAGGAATATCTATGCGTAACTGATTCTCTGAATCAGGCGCATAGATACGACCGACCACACTCAGAGATACGACGGCGTATCAGGAGATACGCCGTCGTATCTGTTTTCTGAATCCGGGCCCTGGAGTCCTGAAGCAGAAGATGAGCAATCGCTTTCGACTTCACTGCCCGATTCCCTACTGCGCATGTGTAAGTCGTGCTGCACCGTCCTTACTGGTCCCCGCTGTGCACTGGGTCTCTTGTCTTATCTAATGTCACCAGATACCGGGCCATCTAGCTACAGACGAGAGAAGTGCAGCAATTCCAGAATTAGGGCGAAATCAATTGACCTCCTAACAATTGGCCAAGGCAACTATCACTTGGCAAATAAATTTAATAGCAACTCTGCCTAAACATCAAGGTGCTACACTTACTTGAGAAATCTCCTTTCATGTTGAGTGAGTTCTGCCTAGCCATCTCTTTCCTCAACTTCCTAAATGTTGATGCTTACTTTCCATTTCCAAGGACTACATATCCTATGGTACTTTGCTGCTTGCAAGCGGTGATGTCTGAACTGACTCCACCTCCTGAAACTAGTTCAGAAGGCAGCCTCTGTGTAATGTGTGACACAGCAGTGCCTTCTCACAGAGCATAGTGAATATGTGTCACATAATTCAAGGAAGAAAATGTGTGGGGATTGTCATAAAGTAAGGTGCCAACAGATTGAGTTAGTCTGTGGGCTGGACTTTTCATAATTTTTTTTCTATTGTGGAGAAGCAATGGTGCCGGCATGTTTGCATGTGCACAACCACCATGGCGTCATTGCATGCGCGTGCCGTGACATCATTGCACACGTGCACCGTGACGTTGTCTTGCATGCATGCCATGACGTCAATGATGAAACCGGTCTGGCTTCTTCTCTTTGGACAATCCTCTTAGCTCCCGTGGGGTGCAAACTAGACTGGATCAGAATTGTTAAGTACATCCTGTTTACATCTGTCCCACCCCACATTTGGATGCTCATGTTGGTGCCTTGCTATATATTGTTATACTGAACCGTTGATACAATGCAGGATGGATCCATGCTTTCATGTTGTTTACATCAAATTTGCATCCTTACACAAACACTAAATCAGTCTGGGGTTGTCTGGTTTATTGACAAGACTTTTCATTACTCTTCCTTTAGACAATGCCTATTGGATGCTGGTGAATATATATCCATATATCCTACCAGTGGCGGCTGGTGCTCAAAATTTTTTGGGGGGCGCAAATAAACTGAAGAAAAACGCCTCAATTGCAGCCTCACTGTGCCCATCAAACGCAGCTACTGTGCCCATCAATTGTCGTTACCGTGCCATCAAAAGCAGCTACTGTGCCCATCAATTGCCGCCAGTTTACCCCATCAAATGCTGCCAGTTTGCCTCCTCAAATGATGCCAGTTTGCCCCCTCAAATACAGCCAGTTTGCCACCTCAAATGATGCCAGTTTCCCCATGAAATTCAGCCAGTATGCCCCCTCAAATACAGCAAGTTTGCCCATCAAATGCAGCCAGTTTGCCCCCTTAAATACAGCCAATTTGCCCCCTCAAATTATGCCAGTTTCCCCATCAAATGCAGCCAGTTTTCCCCCTCAAATACAGTCAGTTTCCCCATCAAATGCAGCCAGTTTCCCCATCAAATGCAGCCAGTTCTCCCCCTCAAATGCAGTCAGTTTCCCCATCAAATGCAGCCAGTTTCCCCATCAAATGCAGCCAGTTTCCCCATCAAATGCAGCCAGTTTCCCCATCAAATGTAGCCAGTTTCCCCATCAAATGTAGCCAGTTTCCCCATCAAATGTAGCCAGTTTCCCCATCAAATGCAGCCAGTTTCCCCATCAAATGCAGCCAGTTTGCCCCCTCAAATGCAGCCAGTTTGCCCATCAAATTCAGCCAGTTTGCCCATCAAATTCAGCCAGTTAGCCCCCTCAAATGCTGCCAGTTTCCCCATCAAATGCAGCCAGTTTCCCCATCAAATGCAGCCAGTTTGCCCCCTCAAATGCTGCCAGTTTCCCCATCAAATGCAGCCAGTTTCCCCATCAAATGCAGCCAGTTTCCCCATCAAATGCAGCCAGTTTGCCCCCTCAAATGCAGCCAGTTTCCCCATCAAATTCAGCCAGTTAGCCCCCTCAAATGCAGCCAGTTTCACCATCAAGTGCAGCCAGTTTTCCCATCAAATGCAGCCAGTTTGCCTGCCCCCCCGGACCATAGCGCCTGTCGCTTCAGCCAGTCGGGTCACCGGTAACCAGACCCTGTGCACCTGATTGGCTGAAAGGCGTGTCAGTGTTAGGGAAGCGATTCCCTAACACAGCATTGTTTAAACAGAGAACACATAGCAGTGCGCTCCAATTGCTTTTATCTATTTGCCATTATATGTACTGTATGTTATATATATTTTCATGTATTTATGATTATGAATAAAGTAAGCTATATGTTTGAGTATTACAGGTTGTCCGTGGAGTGTTCCCTATCACATCTCCTTTGATGTTTACAGAGCATATGCAAACATTTTCGTGGAGTTGAGTCTAAGCCAGGTTTTTATTGTTTTTGGTTTTGCATGTTAGTGATAGCACCAGTGTCTCCTCCACGATTAATAATTATCTAATAATAATTGTTCTACATACAGTTAGGGACCCGGAGAACTATGGATCTCAGCACTGTTTAAACAAACCCGACTTTCGACTAGAGGCGTATTATAAATTTGAGATCTCCAAAACAAATTGACTTTTTAGGCAGTTGAAATATGATGTTATAAAATGAAAGTGTATGCTGTGACCATCGATCTCCATTAACAAACGTTCTTGTTGGTTTAAGCCTCGTACACACGATCGGACATCAAACAAACTCTCCCTTGGATTTTTGTCCGAAGGGAGTTGTCCAGTCACACCCATAGCATACACACACTCTGGGGCAGATCCACAAAAGAATTACGCCGGCGTATCTATTGATACGCCGCGTAATTTAAAATTTCCCGCATCGTATCTTTGTTTTGTATCTACAAAACAAGATACGACTGCATCTCGGATCGATCCGACAGGCGTACGTCTTAGTACGCCATCGGATCGTAGATGCAATTTTCCGCCGGCCGCTAGGTGGCGTTTCCGTCGAATTCCACATCGAGTATGCAAATTAGCTAGTTACGGCGAACCACGAACGTACGTCCGGCCGGCGCATTTTTTTACGTCGTTTGCGTTCGGCTTTTTCCGGCATATAGTTACCCTTGCTATTATGAGGCGTACTCAATGTTAAGTATGGCCGTCGTTCCCGCGTAGAATTTTGAATTTTTTACGTCGTTTGCGTAAGTCGTTCGCGAATAGGGATTTGCGTAGAATGACGTCACCGTCGTAAGCATTGGCTTGTTCCGGTTTAATTTCGAGCATGCGCACTGGGATACCCCCACGGACGGCGCATGCGCTGTTAAAAAAAAACGTTGTTTACGTCGGGTCACAACGTATTTACATAAAACACGCCCCCATCCATTTGAATTCCGTGCCCTTACGCCGCCAAAGATACCCTACGCCGGCGTAACTTACGGCGTGAATTCTTTGAGGATTCAAAAAAAAAAAAGTTACGGCGGCGTAGTGTATCTTAGATACGCTACGCCCGGCGGATATATGCGCCGATGTACGTGGATCTGCCCCTCTGACTTTTTCGGCAACAAACACGAACGTAGTGACGTTTCAACGTACTGACGAGAGTTTAAAAGAGGAAGTTCAAATCTCCGGCGTCACCCTTTGGTCTCCTTCTGCTAATCGAGAGTTATTAGAGGTTTCGTCTGTGTGCATTCGCGATTTTCAGTTTCGTGCAATTTTGTTTGTTTCTGAACGTCCGTTCGTTAAGCAGACATGTTGCACAATGGGGTTGTGCTAACTTGACCCACAAAAAAATATAGAAATGTGTTTGATTGATATAACCAAAATACACGAATCCAAAGTAAAGACATTTGTTTTTACTCCGTCAGTATCACCAGCAAAGCAGCTTTTAGTATTATCACATTATAAAGAAGAAGAGAATGCGCGCTGCTTTTCTTGATTTCAGAACTTGCCGCGTCACGAATGTGTTCTTTCAAATACGAACGCTAGTTTTACCAGACAGAACGCTTCCGGCTGGTCTTTGCTTCTGAGCATGCGCGTTTGTACTTTGTCCAAAAGTCCGATTGCTTGCTGTACACACGGTCGGACTAGGCACCATCGGACTCTTGTTGACGTAAAGTTTGTCCGTTTGCAGACCAAACTTTTTGTCCGATGAAACCCGAAAAAGTTTGTCCGATGGAGCGTACACACGGTCGGACTATTTTGAAAACTTGCTCATTTTGAAGTTTGTTGGCAAAAAGTCAGACTGTGTGTACGGGCCTTAATAGACACCTTTCTCGATTAAGAGTATTTTAATTACCAAATACACAACAAATAATGGTGTCTATTCCAACAGCCAATGGCTCCTGCTGCTATAAATCTATCCAATGAGAATGGAGACGGCGGCTGGAGTCGCTGGGCTCGTGCACATCACTGGAACGTACTGGCTCAGGTAAGAAAAAGGGGGATTATGGGGGCAGCTGCAGCACAGAAGGTTTTTCACCTTAATGGAATGAATTAAGGTGAAAAGCCTGGAGACTTTACAACCCCTTTAACCACTTCAATACTGGGCACTTTGACCCCCTTCCTGCCCAGGCCATTTTTCAGCTTTCAGCACAACACTGTACCCAAATGAATTTTTTATAACTTTCTTCACACAAATAGAGTTTTCTTTTGGTGGTATTTAATCACTGCTGTGCTTTTTTACTTTTTTTTTAACAGTAAAATTTGTAAATAAGTAATTTTTTTCCTTCACTGATGTGCGCTGATGAGGTGGCACTTATGGTCACTGATGAGGCTGCACTTATGGGCACTGATTAGGTGACAATGATGAGGAGGCACTAATATGCTGCACTGATAGGGAGCACTGGTGGGCACAGATAGGCAGCACTGGTGGGCACTGATAGGCAGCACTGGTGGGCACTGATAGGCGGCACTGGTGGGCACTAAATAGAAAAAAGAAAAAATACTGCGCTATCTAGTAAACTGATGGGCACTGGTGGGCACTGATTGGCGGCATAGATAGGCAGCACTGATGGTCAGAATTGATGGGCAGCACTGATGGTCAGCATTGATGGGCAGCACTGATGAGCAGACACTGATGGGCACTGACTGGCAGCACTTATGGGCACTGATTGATGTCACTGAAGGGCACTGATTGGTAACACTGAAGGGCACTGATTGGTGTCACTGATTGGTAACACTGATGGGGACTGATTGGTGGCACTGATGGGGCTTTACTGTAATCAGGGCCCCGATACCGCTGATTGCCACTCCTCGCAACACACACTTTGTCAGTGTGAGGTGATCACAGCCGAATAACGGCACTTCTGCATTTACATGTGACTGGCTGTGATTGGACACAGCCGATCACATGGTTAAAGAGCCGTGTCATCGGCTCTTTGCAGAGATCGGGAACGCGCCGCGTTCCAGGAACGTGGCGCAGCCGCAATAAACACATTGTGCGCTCCTGCAAAAGCGGCCATTCTGGGGCGCCATCATATGACGTCCTCCCAGAATGAGAGCCCCACCGCTCCTCCGTCAACTTGACGGTGGACGGGCGGCAAGTGGTTATCAAAGGAGGGGTGCAGGGTGTCTTCTACTTGTTAAGGCCAATGAAGGACAGTCTTTGAGAGTTGGGTTCAGAGATGGCTCAAATGCATCGCTTGTGATGGAAACTATGTTGAGTAGTACCTTTGTATAGAGGAAGAGTTGCTTATCTTAAATTTGAACAACCTGTAAGTTAAAGGATAAGTTCACCTTTTAAAAATTATAAATGCACATATTTTTTCAGGTAAAATAATGTGCATGTACAATTTTTTTGCCTCGAAAGCATTGCACAGCAGCAGATCGTTGGTGTCATGCAGGACTCCTGCAGATTGTCAGTGTAAGCTGTCTGCTCGTACATACAGTAGTATGGGCAGGCAGTTTCGCCTGGTAGTTCATTGAGAATTACGAGCCAACAGCCACAAAGGCTCAGTACTTGTAGTTCATTCATTCACAGAACTCTGTTAATGAATGATACGGCCGTGTGGGTAAAGCTGTTGTAATATGTTGGCCGATTTATGTAGGGTATTATATTATCATAAATATGTACACATACAGTACAATATTGACCAGGCCAGAATTTAGTTGATAATCATTGAGTTGTCCAAGCCAACTCAATTTTAACATCAAAAGGACAGCCGATGAGTGAGTGAGTGAGAAACTTATATAGCGCAACACATGCGAACTGAATCGCCTCTGGGCGCTTGGTATCTATTCCCTGGGCCCTCAGAAGAGATGGGTCTTGATCTTTCTCCTGAAGGCCAGGTGGTTTACCTCCAATCGGATGCTGGATGACCCTTTGATATGTTAATCTTATGCAAGTCTACCTAGGTATGTGAGGAATGGTCTGTTTATCTAATTGAACATTTCAAAGGGTACATTTGTTGACATACTTAAAGATGGTAATTACGTTTTTGGGTGGGTCTTCATAGAAATGTTGCCTTTTTTATCTGGTAAAAAATATTGTTTGGTTTTTGCCAGTAATTACAAATAGAGGGCCAGATTCTCAAAAGAGATACGACGGCGTATCTCCAGATACGCCGTCGTATCTCTGAGTTGCGCCGTCGTATCTATGCACCTGATTCTTAGAATCAGTTACGCATAGATTTCCCTGAGGCCTCGTACAGACGACCGGATCTATCCGCTGGGATTGATCCGCGGATCAGTTCCAGCAGATAGATCCGGTCGTGTGTACGTCCGAGCGGACATTTCCCGACGGATAAAAATCCAGCCGACGGATTCCCAGCGGATAAAAATTTCTTAGCATGCTAACAAATCTATCCGCTGGAATCCACCGGATCAGTCCGTCCGCTCCCCTCCCTCGCATGCGTCGTAATGATTCGACGCATGCAAGGAAGTATTTACCTTCCAGCGTCGCGCACGTTGCCGTGTCATCGTTGCGGTGACGGCGCGACACGTCACCGCGGATGTAATCCGCGCGGATTTCGATCTGATGGTGTGTACAGCCATCAGATCCAAATCCGCCAGAGGATTTATCCGCTGGAAACGGTCCGGCGGACCGTTTCCACTGGATATCCTTGTGTGTACGGGGCCTTAGATCCGACAGGCGTAAGTCTCTTACGCCGTCGGATCGTAACTGCATATTTACGCTGGCCACTAGGGGCGTGTACGCTGATTTACGCGTCGAAATATGTAAATCAGCTAGATACGCAAATTCACGAACGTACGAACCGGCTGACGCAGTACAGTTACGCCATTTACGTTATGCTTTTCCCGGCGTAAAGTTTCCCCTGCTATATTGTGGCGTAAGTGCGGCGTACCAATGTTAAGTATGGCCGTCGTTCCCGCGACGAAATTTGAAAATTTTGCGTTGTTTGCGTAACTCGTCCGTGAATGGGGCTGGACGTAATTTACGCTCACGTCAAAACCAATACGTCCTTGCGGCGTATTAGGAGCAATGCACACTGGGAGATTTCCACGGACGGAGCATGCGCCGTTCGTGAAAAATGTCAATCACGTCGGGTCACAGAACATTAACATAAAACACGCCCCCCTGTCCCACATTTGAATTAGGCGGGCTTACACCGGCCGATTTACGCTACGCCACCGCAACTTACGGAGCAAGTGCTTTGAGAATACTGCACTTGCCCGTCTAAGTTGCGGAGGCGTAACGTAAATCAGATACGTTACGCCCGCACAAAGTTACGCACTCCTACAAGAATCTGGCCCAGAGTCTTTTCACCTTGAGTAACGATAAGATCAAAAAGTATTTTGGGTTGACCTAGCAGAAACCCCCCCAGTGTCAGACTAGTATTTCCGGCGATTCAAGCTGGAAGTCAGTCTTTTCATTCTCCATCAAGATGAGGGCCACAGGTCTAGATATAATCTATGGCAAAAGGGACTAATGGGAAGGCTCCTGTTTCTTGTCATATTTACTCTGTTGGATTTTGTCATCTGTTGCAAGGATATTGTAAACTTGTTGGAAGTCAACAAATGCATTCTCTGGAAGAACCAATTGCTGGGGGAAATGACTCACATTATAATAATAATAATTAATTTAATTATTATCATCCTACTAAACTATCACTATAATAGCCACGCAGGGCCACACTCATTTCAAAAAGTGACAGCTGGTACAGGGAATTTCTCCTGTACTGCTGTCACACAGAGGGTTCTGAACGCCAAGTGGCTGCAGGAGTGGGAACCACCCTAAAAATGGGCAGAACATGTAACTGATGTTCCTGAAGGTGAACTTCTACTTTAATAAAAAAGGTATGCCCACTTTCGCATTACTTTCGGTACAGCCCAAGATATTAAATTTGTGTCCTTTTGGATACAATTATAATTTAAAATTTCTACACCAGCCATTCTCAACCAGACTTCTGTGGAACCCTAGAGTTTCTCCAAAGGTTGTTGAGGGTTCCTTGAGCTGTGGCTAATTGACCTCCCATCTGATAGTTCCTTTGTAGATCCAGGTCCATCATCACTTAGCAGAGCCAGTAGCATGGCAAAAATCTTTAAAGCTGTCTGTTAAGCCCTGTACACACGCTCGGTTCTCTTGGCGGTAAAAAGAAAAAAAAAACGAGAAAACCGAGGGGAAAGAGGAGAATCCGGCAGGAAAACTGCCATGGAGCTTAGGCCGGGAATCCCAGCCGTGTGTATGCTCCATCGGCACTGCCTCGCAGTGTTTCCCATAGGAAAGTAGTAGATCTGGCGGGGAAAAAAACGCTGGGAACCCCGACGGGAAAATAGAGAGCAGGTTCTCTATTTTCCTGTCGGGATTCCCGGCTGTTTTCCTGATGGGAAAACTGCGAGGAAGCATACACATGTCCGGTTTTCCCAGCCAAAAGCTCTCCTGGCAGTTTTCCTGCCGGGAAAACCGGTCATGTGTACGAGGCTTAAGGGTGGA
This sequence comes from Rana temporaria, assembly GCF_905171775.1. Taxonomy (NCBI): domain Eukaryota; kingdom Metazoa; phylum Chordata; class Amphibia; order Anura; family Ranidae; genus Rana; species Rana temporaria. The sequence goes on along the minus strand of NC_053491.1, from coordinate 38,522,174 downwards.
ATTCTAATCACAGCTGTAAGGGAGGCATTCTTCCCACTGGCCACTAATGTAAGGGGCAATTTCCCAATGGCCCATGGTAGAGTAATCCTAGCAGGAGTCCCCTGAGGCATCATTTCAAGAGTTTCTCTAGGTTAAAAAAGTTGAGAAAGGCTGGTTTACACTTTGGATAATTTAATTACATAATGCATAAAGCATTAGGCCCAGATTCACAAAGGAGATATGACGGTGTATCTCTGAGTTGTGCCGTCGTATCTATGCGCCTGATTCTTAGAATCAGTTACGCATAGATTTCTATTAGATCCGACCGGCGTAAGTCTCTTACGCCGTCGGATCGTAACTGCATATTTACGCTGGCCGCTAGGGGCGTGTACGCTGATTTACGCCTAGAAATATGTAAATCAGCTAGATACGCGAATTCACGAACGTACGCCCGGCCGACGCAGTACAAATACGCCGTTTACGTTAGGCTTTTCCCGGCGTAAAGTTACCCCTGCTATATGGTGCCGTACATGCGGCGTACCAATGTTAAGTATGGACGTCGTTCCCGCGTCAAATTTTTAATATTTTTTATCGTTTGCGTAAGTTGTCCGTGAATGTGGCTGGACGTAATTTACATTCACGTCAAAACCAATACGTCCTTGCGGCGTATTTGGAGCAATGCACACTGGGATATGTCCACGGACGGCGAATGCGCCGTTCGTGAAAAACGTCAATCACGTCGGGTCATGGTTATTTTACATAAAACACGCCCCCCTGTTCCACATTTGAATTAGGCGGGCTTACGCCGGCCGATTTACGCTACGCCGCCGCAACTAACGGAGCAAGTGCTTTGAGAATACTGCACTTTCCCGTCTAAGTTGCGGAGGCGTAACGTAAATCGGATACGTTACGCCCGCCTATAGATACGCCGCTGTACGAGAATCTGGCCCTTAATGTGTAGAAACATTTGGAAACTGACCGCAGCCTGGCATTCCTTGGCAGACTTTTAATAGCCTTGTGTATTGACTATACAGTGGAACCTTGGATTACGAGCATAATCCGTTCCAGGAGAATGCTCGTAATCCAAAGCACTCGCATATCAAAGCGAGTTTCCCATAGAAGTCAACGGAAACAAAAATAATTTGTTCCGCATTGACTTCTATGGCATGCAATACCACATGTGGCCAGAGGTGGGGGGGTGACGGAGAGCCTAGGAAATACTCGGAAAGGCTCAGGGACAGCTTGGCTGAAAGGCTCGGGAATGGAATTTTTCCAAGTTTTTCCAAATATTTCTGAATGGCTCCGATCGGCTCTGCTCGGCTCCGGGCCCCCCCTCCCCCCGCCCACCTCAGGCCAAATGCAGTACTGCACACCGCTGTGGCTTAATTCCTGCTCATTTTGCGAGACAACACTCGCAAACCGAGTCAGGATTAAAAAAAAAAAAAAAAATGCTCGTATTGCAAAACGCTTGTTAACCACATTACTAGCAATCCGAGGTTTCACTGTATCTTGGTCATCAGTTGAGCAGTTCTTTTATACATTAAAAGTGTATCTAAACCTAAGCAGCCAAAAAATAATACCAATCGATTTGCTTGGTATTCTGTATTTAAAAGTTAATTTACAAATATGAATGCATAGGTTTTCCTTAGCACAATATGTCTGGCTTCTGTCTAGAATTAATTGTGAGGTTCTTTGAGATGTCCAAAAAAGAAAGCAGAAAAAGGAACCATTTGAGTTGGTGGCAAAATAATAACTTGTGGGATAACAATAATATATATTATGTACAGGTGTACTCATAAGTTTACATACCCTGGCAGAATTTATGATTTCTTTGCCATTTTTCTGAGAATATGAATGATAACACATTTCTTTCAATAATAGTGTTTGGCTGAAGCCATTAATTATCAATCAACTGTGTTTACTCTTTTTAAATAATAATGGCAACAGAAACTACCCAAATGACCCTGATCAAAAGTTTACATTCCCCGGTTCGTAATACTGTGTATTGCCCCCTTTAACATCAATGACAAGTGAAGTCTTTTGTGGTATTTGTGGACAAGGCTCTTTATCTTCTCAGATGGTAAAGCTGCCCATTCCTCTTGGCAAAAAGCCTCCAGTTCCTGTAAATTCTTGGGCTGTTTTGCATGAACAGCACATTTGAGATCTTCCCAGATTGGCTCAATGATATTGAGGTCAGAAGACTGAGATAGCCACTCCAGAACCTTCACTTTATTCTGCTGTAGCCAATGACAAGTTGACTTGGCCTTGTGTTTTGGATCATTGTCATGTTGGAATGTCTAAAGCAGAATTTCCGTCGGAAAAAAGTTGGATTGTTTTTCCGAAGGAATTCCGCTCAAGCTTTCACACGGTCACACAAAGGTTCTCTGAACTTTCGAGCATTAAGAACGCGGTGGCGTACAACACTATGATGAGTTGAGAAAAAGAAGTTCAATGCTTCCGAGCTTGCGTCAAATTGTTTCCGAGCATATTTTCCCATAGGAATTTTTTCCGTCTGAAAAATTGAGAACCTGGGGCCAAATCCTCAAAAAACGGGCTTAACTTAACTTTTCCGAGTTAAGTTACACTGCCGCAAATCTCCCAAGTTAGGTGCCGATCCTCATAGCACTTACCTGGAAATTTTCGGCAGTGCAACTTAACTCCGTCCGGCGCAAGGCGTTCCTAATACAACTTGGCGATTCCCATTTAAATTAGGCGCGCTCCCGCGCCGGACGTACTGCGCATGCCCGTGACGTAATTTTTCCCGACGTGCATCGCGTGTTTTTACGATACGCCTAGTTTTGAGGATCGCGCCGGGTTAAAAAGTTGCGTCGAAAAAAAAAAAATTCTAAATAAATAAAAAAACGCGTCGCGAGGAAGAAGGGTCTACTTTTACAAGGTGTAAACAGTTTACACTTTGTAAAAGCAGCCCTAATTTTACACATGCAAACTAAAACTTACGGCGAAAAAACGAAGCTGAAAAGCTTTGTGGATCGCCGTAAGTCCTAATTTGCATACGCTAGGCGTCATTTCGACACAAAATGCCCCCAGCGGCGGATGCGGTACTGCATCCTAAGATCCGACAGTGTAAGTCTCTTACAGATGTCGGATCTTCTGCCTATCTTTGGAAAACTGCTTCTGTGGATCAGTTCCAAAGATAGGCACAGGGATACGCAGGCGGAACAGCAGATCCGCCTGCGTATCTCTTTTGAGGATTTGGCCCTTGCTCTCTATCTAAGTCCATCAGAAATTTCGACGGAAAAAGACCAATGGGGCATATACATGGTTGGAATATCCGATGAAAGGCTCCCATCTGACTTTTTCTATTAGAAATTCTGACAGGGCATTAGTACGTCCCAAGTGCAGCTTCCTGGCTGATTAATGCCAATGTTCCTCCAGTATTTTTAGATAACATTATGCATTCATCTTGCCAACAATTCTGACCAAATTTCCTGTGCCTTTGTAGCTCACACATCCCCAAAAACATCAGTGATCCACCTCCAGTACATCATAGGCCTTGTTGACTCCTCTCCAAATGAAGCGTTTATGTTTTTGGCTAAATTTTGGTCTCATCACTCCAAATGACTTTGTGCCAGAAGGTTTGAGGCTTGTCCCTGTGCTGTTTAGCGTATTGTAAGCGGGATACTTTGCTTTCTTCTGGCGACTCGGCAATGCAGCCCATCTTTCTTCAAGTGGCATCTTATTGTGCATCTTGAAACAGCCACACCACAGAGAGTCCTGTATTTCACCTGAAGTTATTTGTGGGTTTTTCTTTGCATCCCAAACTATTTTCCTGTCAGTTGTGGCTGAAATTTTAGTTGGTCTACCTGACCGTGGTTTGGTTTCAACAGAGTCCCTCATTTCTTGATTCAAGTTTGAACACTGCTGATTGGCATTCTCAATTCCTTGGATATCTTTTTATATCTCTTTCCTGTTTTATACATTTCAACTACCATTTCCCGCAGAATCTTTTACAGTTCTTTTGCTTTCCCTGTGACTCAGCATCCAGAAACATCAATGCAGCACTGAATGAAAGATGCAAGGGTCTGTCAGGAGTCCAGAAACACATTGACCTTTTATACACACATACTAATCACAAGCAAACAGATCACAGGTGAGGATGGTTACCTTTAGAGTCGGTTCACACTGGGGAGACACGACTTCCAGCGCGACTTTCAGAGGCAACTCCAACACGACTTGAACATGAACCACAGGGCGATCTGGGGCAATTTACAACACGACTTGAAGTCATCTCCAGGACAGGAGACTTTCCAGTGGCCAATCAAACAACAATCAGCTCTAGGGGAGGGAGGGGGAGGGAGAGGTTTGCCTGAGAAATGTATGTTATCTTTCTGGAAAGTCGCTTCAGTTAAGACAGTGATCAGACTTGGAGGCGACTTCCATTGAAATCAATGGGTACAAATCGCCTACAAGTCGGATTGAAGTAGTACAGGAACCTCTTCTGAAGTCGGAGCGACTTGAGTAGTGTGTATTAACACCGCTCCCATTCACTTACATTGTTTTTCTCTACAGCGCGACTTGGGACGACTTGAGGCGACCTCAAGTCGGATCCCAAGTCGCCCCAGTGTGAACCGACTCTTAATAGCCATTCAAACCCCTTTGTGTAAATTTGTGTGCATGTTATCAGGCCAAAATCACCAGGGTATGTAAACTTTTGATCAGGGTCATTTGGATAGTTTCTGTTGTCATTATGATTTAAAAATAATAAACACAGTTGATTGATTATAAATGGTTTCAACCAAACACTAACCAGGAGTGAAAAAAAAGTTTTTGTGTTATCATTCATATTCTCTGAAAAATGGCCAAGAAATCATAAATTCTGCCAGGGTATGTAAACTTATGAGCACAACTGTATATAATAAATAAAAAGTGACAAGGCAGTTTGCCCCAATCCTCCCACCTCACCCCCTGCAAAGGATTTCATCTAGGAGGAGAGAAACCTTATTCCTTGCTCCCCTTGCAACCCACGTTCTCCTCCACTTTCAGTATGTGGGTCGACCCTCAACACCCACATGTACAATTCCTAGCTCCTGGTTATGATATTGGAAAAGGCTGCAATTGAAGAAGTGGCTTCATAGGACCAGTTGTATGGTGTGCAGGAAGCCTGCTGGGGCAAGCACTATGGTAAATATAGACACAATCCAGTGAATTGGCTAGGCTTCCTGCACCAGAAAACTGGTCCAGGACACTGTCTGGAGTGGCATGCTCCACATTAACTAAGCAGATATACTTGTATTTGGTTCTATCTGTGTCACCCAAACCAAACCAGTTTCTATTTCAGAGTCAAATAAAAACTGGAGTGAGTTCTGCAACTAATTAAAGAGTAATTCCACTTTTCTAAAGAAGAAAGCATTCCCCTCTGGGTGATCTATGTACATTGCAGGGATTTTAACAAACTTTTTTTTGCTGACTCCTACAGTTAAGTACAGTTAGTACAGTTAGTACAGTTAAGTGTGTGTATGTCTGTGTCCATGTCCATAGTGAATCTGTATGGGAGTGGTTTTATAATTATCAATCAGCTGCTGCACCTACAGGACTCTAATCAAGAAAGTGTAGGGTCCCGTTAGACGGAATTTCCCTTTGAGAATGAGAATATCTCACCACAAATGACATTTTTGTTGCAGGAGATGCTCAAAGTCGGATTTGTATCTTAGTGGGAAATTTTGGGAAAATCAGTAAGGCAATCACACAAGCAGGAAATTGCATATCTGGGGGGCATTCTTTACACCATCTGTGCACAGAACACCTCCAGGTTGCCATATTGCATTGCATTTTACTTGTGTTTCAATTGTATACTCTATATTATTATTTTTTATATGCCAGTTTCTTCCCACAAAAGTGGAGTTACCCATTAACAAAGAGATTGCAGTAGTTTGCTCTACAGAAAACTGCCACAGATTCCACCCCCCCCCCCCCAGGTCCAAAGCAACTTATGTTGTTCTCTCCACTTGTAAGAGCAGAGCCTGAAAAGGCCTTCTCCTCCCTCCTGCTTGAAGCTGTCCCTAAAGGTACCCTTACAGACAACGAAAGGTTTTCTCTCCTTATGGATTTACAATCTTGAATCTCTATCACCAAATGGCCTCAACGAGGACGCAATGTCGTGTAGCGTTAGACTTCTCTATGCTGGTGTTCAAGTCATAAACATAAAAATAAATATTTCCGTTATTACAGTAATTATATAACATATTGCAGTACCTATGAATTTTTATTGCCAACCATGAGAGTTTTCAGCTCTATGGTCTATTAATGATTTTAATTGTCAATTATAAAACAATATAGTGCACACCTTTCCTTGATACACATTTTTTTGTTGATATGCAGAGATTTGGCCTGTTCCTATATGTTTTTCACATTTATATAACTATATATATTTTTTATATTTTTTACTTTATATTTTTTTTCAATATATATATATATATATATATATATATATATATAGTATTATTTATATTATTTTGCATTTATTATTTCTTATAATGATTGCTTTTTTACAACAACTGTGTATTGGCATGCTTTTAATTTTTTATAGGTGTAGCGGTCCAAGGATTTGAAATCCCAGTTCTTCTTCCCCTTCTTTCTTTAGGGTTTCCAGGATGGATCAGAGTGATTCAGCTTGGGCAGAGCACTTACATGCTGTCGCTGACCATTCAGAATAGCTCTGATCTATTCTGGAAGCCCTACAAAAGAAAATAGGAAAAAGAGCTGGGATTTTAAATCGATACATAGGCTGCATGGGCACTGGCAGCTTTTAGCCCATGGAGGTAAGAACAGTGGGGTCTGGAGGAATGTGGAGGGTTTCATTTTTTTCTGAAAAGGTGAACTGACCCTTCAAAAAAGTAACCCCCCCCACACACACACGCACATACACATTTAGGGGTAGAGCAGTGACGACCCATCCGTTAGGGGGGCAGGGGCGCTAGATGCATGGATTTTAATGGCATTTTTTTTTAAGCACGTTAGAGCCTGAGGGCCAAACCCTTTAAAAAAATGGCGCAACGTAACTTTTTCCATTTAAGTTACACCGCCGCAAAATCTCTAACTAAGTGCCCGATCCACAAAGCACTTACCTAGAAATTTTGAGCGGTGTAACTTAAATCGGGCCGGCGCAAGGCGTTCCTCTTCTCCAGGGGGCGATTACCATTTAAATGAGGCGCGCTCCCGCGCCGGCCGTACTGCGCATGCTCGTGACGTCATTTTCCCGACGTGCATAGCGCGAAATTACGTTATGTCGGGCTTTGTGGATTGCGACGGGACAATAAAGTTGCGTCGGGTAAAAAAAAAGATACGGCGCCAAAAAAAAAAATTCAAATTTAAAAAAAATTGCGTCGCGAGCAAGAAAGGTCTGTTTTTACAAGGTGTAAACAGTTTACACCTTGTAAAAGCAGCCCTAATTTTGAGAAGCAGCATCGGCCTCATAAGGTAAGGCCACTGATCGCCGCCATCCGTCTCCCCCCCCCCCCCAAATATCCTCCCACTAAAACCAACGATGGGCCATTGTTTACTCCCACTGATGCAAGGGAATTTTCTACTCCCACTAACCATAATCTGCCACCTCTACAACCTTAAGGACAGTAAACTGGCCCTTTATTTCGAAAGTTTGGAGACCCTTGGCCCACAGCAACAGTTTTCTAGGATGCAGATGACCAACCTATGATTCTAAGAGCAAATCTATTTCTTTTTTGTACCTACAAATCCACAAAAAAAGTATACATTTTAGCTTTTTTTCTACTTCATTAAATACTATTAGGTTTTTGGGATTTTCTATATTTCACTGGTCTACTGACTCATCACTATCTATACGATTTCTGTTTTTATGAACTCATTAAAATATTGAAATGATAGTCTATTTCACAACACGAGCCTGACTTTGATCCTCTTGAACTAGTTTATGTAAGGTCACACAAAGTAAATGGAAATTTACCACGTTACATTTTTAGAATGGTAAGACCCTTCATAGGGGTAACATTTCGAAATTATTTAAGTTGTACTATTGTTTTGTCTAAAGCTTAGGTAAACCTCAGGTAAAGGAATTTGAACCATGTTACCTTAATGGATGACAGGAACAGATGACAGATGAATTGGTGGCATAAAATGTATTGTAACTTATGTGCTAAAAAAACTACTGTAAGTTATACATCGACACTGTGCAGTATACATTCCTGGCATCAGGCCAAGGCTGCTGACTACTACACTAGTGCACATTTCATAAAAATACTGTATTATTAAAAAAAAAAAAAATTTGATCATTTCAATCTTCAATTAAATTAAAGCTAATCTCTCTCAATCAAAATTAAATTATTTTAATCCTTATTGCGGCTGACATTAGTTAATAGATGTACTAATATGAAAAAGGAAAAGTGTTTTTTTTTTTTTAAACTTAAAAAAGGAGAAATATATAGTCCACAAAAACAGTGCTTAAAAGACAAATCTTTAAGAGGACAAAAACGTCCAAAGCTATTATAAATCCAAATATTTATCAAGGATGTAACAGTCTTCAGAGTGCAGCGCTATTCACTTATTAGCCTGCTGGTTTTAAAGTGGAGGTTCACCCTAAAACAATTATATAACATTACATCCAGCATACTAACGACATGTACAGTATGCTGGTATTTTTTTTTTTCCGCCGTACATACTGTTATATTGTTATTTTCCCCCCGACTTCCGGGTTCTGATTCCTGCGGGACTGGGCATTCCTATTGAGAGGTTAGATCATTGACGTCTGGTGAAAATCTTCCCATGGCGCATAAGGCGCGTCACCAGTTTTTGCTATTGTTACTAGTGTGTATTTTCACTTTTAGTTGCCGCTTAGTTTAAGATTTTGTTATTTAAGCGCGGTAACTTTTCTACTTCCAAAGTACAAACACGCATGCTAAGAACCAATGCAAAAGATCAGACAACAGTTGACCAAAGGGTGGCGGTAAAGAGCTGAAAAAATACGTGATTTTGGGAAAGTTTGCTGAAAAAGTCCTGCCGTGTGTATGCATACCAAGTTTATAATAGGAGAGGTAACTGTCAGCGCAGATACAAAGTACATGTATGAGTAGGGGTATGGTGATTAGTCCATTGGAAATAGTAGTAACAGGCAGTTCAATGGTTAAAGATGCAGGTGATTTGGCTGTTCAATGGCGGCTGCTGTCCTGAGAGAGCTGACTCTGTGGTAAGCAAAAGAGGGGTAGAGAAAGGAAGCGCCACCTAAGTGCAGTATTAAAGAGGTTCTTTTAATGACACATTGTACAAAACACACTTACAAGAAGGTAAGGAAAGAAGGCTCATCTGTAACATCCTGTAGTCCTCGTCCCGGATCCATGGGCTGCTTAGAAGTGAAGAAAGCAGAATGTGTGGAGTCTTCAGGCCTGTCCTGTGGCCATCAGGATGAAGCCTGTTCCAGCCTCACAGGTCACGTGATTACTTCCGGGAACACCTCCAGGAGGAGGGTCAGACAGGGAGAACAATGGCTGATTGGGCTACGCGCTAGGAGCCACTGCTCCTTCTATCAGGCCAATAGAAGGAGCAGTGGCTCCGAGCACGTAGCCCAATCAGCCTTTGTTCTCCCTGTCTGACCCTCCTCCTGGAAGTGTTCCCGGAAGTAATCACGTGACCTGTCACGTGACCTGTGAGGCTGGAACAGTCTGTGAGGCTATAAACTTTTGTATACCAAGTTTATAGACAAGGCCCTTCGAACAAAAATCCACGGAAAAGTTTGTTTGAAGTCCGATCGTGTGTATGAGGCTTAATATAGCCTCAGGCCTCGTACACACGACCGAGTTTCTCGGCAAAAACCAGCAAGAAACTTACTGGGAGATATTTTTTTGCAGAGGAAACCGGTCGTGTGTACATTTTCGTTGAGGAAACTGTTGAGAAACTCGACGAGCCAAAAAGAGAGCATGTTCTCTATTTCCTTGACGGGAATGGAGAAAATTGGTTTGTCAAGGAACTCGACGAGGAAAACGATGTGTTTCGCCCGTCGAGTTCCTCGGTCGTGTGTACGAGGCTTCATACACAAACCCCCGTAGAAGTCCGCTAGTGATGAAACGTTTGTAGGGTGCCGGTGACGTCATCACGTTCCGTCTATCGAGGCGGTGGTGTTACGAGTGCACAGGAAGCAAGGAGAGACAATCTGGGATGCCCGCTGCTCCTATGACATTAATGCCGCATTATAGCTTCATTTCTGTAAGTGCATCTATTATTCATTAAATGCTTTTTTATTGAACATACTGCACCATGAAGGTTTCTGTCTTTCTATTCTGAGCTACCCTTGGAACATTGGTGGTTATATCCTGATTGGTTTGTGGGGAGACCTATATCCCTAGGCCTGGTGAGACTGCGATCCTCTGGTAAGCAGACTACCACATCACTGGGTGTTTTTGTTTAAACACAAAGTTATTGGGAAGATTGGTGACACTTCTTCAACCTTGTGGAATCTTCTTTTTGCAACATTTTGAAAGATCACTTTCATATGGACTTTCTTTGTTACTATTTAGATGGGACTTTGCACAAGTTGTTTCTGTTTTGGATGCTCTTCACTCCGTATCCCGTTATAGATATCGTTAGGCAGTACCCTCCCTGTAAGGGAGTTATTGACCATTGGTATGCTGCCATGGAGGCACCAGGAAAACGGAAAATTGAATACTTACCTTTCTGTAATTTTCCTTTCCTGGTGCCTACCCATGGCAGCATACACCCTCCCTGTTAGTTGACTTTACGCTATGGGGTCTGAGGTCTAGTTACAAAGAATGCCTAACTGGGGGAGCAACGCCCTTTTTATTAGAGAGTTAATTGGTCCTGTGGGTATGCTGCCATGGGTAGGCACCAGGAAAGGAAAATTACAGAAAGGTAAGTATTCAATTTTCCGTTTTAATATAGCCAGCCGGATGGCCTCTTACCAGGAATGATGGACTCCTGTTAAAGGAGTCAAGCACGCATTGTACCGGGAGAAATCAGCTTCAAACATTCACACCGCCAGCCAGTCCAGTACACTCGAACGGTATAGCCTTTGGGCAGGTATCTGGTCAATCACCTCACCTCCGATCAGCTTCTCCAATCACTCCACATGGAAAGTTTAATGTTGCCACTCCGTGAGTATTCAACTCAAAGAATTCAATAGTTGAAGGATGCAATGTTTAAAAAAAGACAGAGAACTTCATAGTGCAGTAAGCAATTGGTGCTTTATTCGAAAAAAATCTTAAAGCACAACAAACAAAAAAAAAATTAAAAACACACAGCTACTAGTGTTCAAATAGCCTGCTGGTGTTTGGTGACGTCTTAGGACTTTCTCCAACCGACACGTTTCCCTGTAACAAGCATCGACTGGGAACGGAGATATTACTCTCTCTCCTGATCGGAGTGCACTATTGGAAGTATTGAAGCTGACCTACTGTTAAATGTACAACATCTGATGTGTGTGGATCATTTAACACCAGCAGGCTATCTAATAAGTGAATAGCGCTGCACTCTGAAGACTGTTACATCCTTGATAAATATTTGGATTCATAATAGCACCTTTGGACGTTTTTGGCCTCTTAAAGATTTGTGTTTTTGTGGATTATATATTTATCCTTTTTTACGTTTTTTAACCATTTTTTCACTTTTCCTTTTTCATATTTGGATTAATCAATATGAGTTAATCGTTGGTTTTAGTTATTGGTTGTTATACCGATGTCCTTTGGTCAGTGTTTAATCACACTAATTGTTTATTCACTTGCAGTTTTTTGCGCATCTTTTTTTGTTTATATGTGTTGTTTATGAATTAAGTATTAATTCCTTAAAGATTGCTGAATAATTGTTGGAACACTTTACATTAGTTTGAGCTCATCACAGTATATCACATGATTTATCAAGTGATTGGGTGAGCGCAGAATTTACCTATTATATATAATAGATGTACTGTATATACTCTTTACTGGTTTTAAACTTTTTTTATTTTTACATTTTTTCAGTTGCTTCCTGTTTTCTATCCTAGACCAAAATGATACCATACAAATTTTTTTCCTTTTATCAGAAGAAGAGGAGGAGGGGCTTTCTCGGATAATTCTGAAGAGGACACCCCATGAACACAGATGAGGCCAGACACATGACTGGGTTCTTCTCCCATCTTTTATCCCCATTCGTTAGGACAGAGCTTTGCTTGCTTTGAAGTCTCAGGCCTCGTACACACGACCGAACATGTCCGCTGAAACTGGTCCACGGACCAGTTTCAGCGGACATGTTCGGTCGTGTGTACGGCCTATCGGACAGTTTTCCAGTGGACATTTGTCCAGCCGACCGTTTTCCAGCGGACAAAAATTTCTTAGCATGCTAAGAAACATGTCCGCTGGAAACCTGTCCGTCGGACATGTTCGGTCGTCTGTACAGACTCACCGGACATGTCCGCTCGGCCGAAAACGCCCTCGCATGCATCAAGTGATTCGACGCATGCGTGGAAGCATTGACCTTCCAGGGTCGCGCACGTCGCCGCGTCATCAGCGCGGCCACGTCACCGCGTATCCTGTTCGCGCGGACTTCTGTTTGATGGTGTGTACAACCATCAGACAGAAATCTCCGAGCGGACATGTCCGATGAAAACGGTCCGGCGGACCATTTTCATCGGACTGTCCGCTTGTCTGTACGGGGCCTCAGAGCAGGCAGCAGAGCTAATCTTAGAATCAGAGCAAATTTTAGGGGTGGAAAAAGCGTGCTAAAAGTGTGTGGTGGGGGCATAGGCATGCACACAGGGTGTGCCAGGTGTGCCTGGGAACACCCTTATCACCCGGTGTGCCCGGGGGGGAGGAACAAGACACTTGCCATTCATTCACTGTCTAGTGCAGCTGAGGCTGCAGAGAAAGGGACTGGGAAATATCTGCCCTCAATCCCTTTCTATTTAGACCCCTGATTTTTCATCAAAGCCTCCAAATGGGGCTCCTAAAAATGTTTTTGAAAATAATAAAATAATGAAAATAAAAAGCTACTGACACCATACACTTCTCTAATGACACCAATCTCTTCACTGCTAACACCGGCCACTGCTCTATTGAGACCATCCTCTGCCCTGCTGACAAAGTCCACTGCTCTAATATCTGCCCTGCTGACACGCACATACATATAAACACATGCGTTTGTGTTTGAGCTTTGGAGTGCACACCCTTATACAACAGGCTGCGCACACCTATTGGTGGGGGGTGCTTAAAGGATTGGGTCAAGAGTCTACAGTAAAATGGGTGGGGTGCACATGCCCATTTCCCTCCATTACTGCATATTCGAACTAAGGGTCTAGTATGAATTTTTAGGGGGACCATATTTTTTTCGCATTAGGATCCCCCGAAAAAGGGTCTGGTATGGATTTCCTGAACAGCCTTACACATTTATTTATTTATTTTTTGCACAAGGTACCCCCTTAAAGTCCATAACAAACTCTGGGGATCTAGTATGAGTTTTGGGGGAGACATGTTTTTCATTTTTGCTGTAGGATGTGCAGCCTACCAGGATTTACAATCATACAGTTTTCATTGCTAGCAAACGACATTAATTGCAAGCTCCTTTTAAAAAAAAAAAAAAACAGCATACAGACCCCTACCAATTCCTCCCAATATTTTAAGGGTCCTTTGGAGTGGGGGATCTATGTGCCATTTTCATTTTTAAACAGATGTCAGAGATTTAAAACCATTTTCCTTTGTGAATGTCAGTGCTTTAAAAAAAAATCACTGACCTATGTACTATGTGAACTAGTTTAATGATAAGAGATTATCTTTCATGTTTCCTGGATACTATATTACAACAGATAACTTAAAGTGGTTGTAAAGGTTTGTTTAAAAAACAAAAAAACAAACATGTCATACTTACCTCCTCTGTGCCCTGATCCTCCTTTTCTGGGGGTCCCTCCGCGGTGCTCCTGGCTCCTCTTCTTCTCAAGTGCCCCGTCGGAGAAGCGCTCTTCTTCGCGGACACCCGTTCGGGCGTGCACCCGTGTCCTGCTGCTGCGTCCGTAGACATAGACAGCAGGACTTGGCTCTGCCCCCCGAAGCCTGAGTCATTGGATTTGATTGAAAGCAGCGGAAGCCAATGGCTGCGCTGTTATAAATCTATCCGATCAGGACATGGGACACCGGCTGGAGCTGGGGTGTTCATTCCCGTTGTGGGAATTACGGGGCTCAGGTAAGTATAAGGGGGGCTCGGGTGCGCTGCTGCAGCAAAGGAGGTTTTTCACCTTAACCACTTGCTTACTGGGCACATAAACCCCCTTCGTTCCCAGGTGAAATTTTAGCTTACGGCACTGTGTCGCTTTAACTGACATTTGCGCAGTCGTACGACGTGGCTCCCAAACAAGATTGACGTCCTTTTTTCCCCACAAATAGAGCTTTCTTTTGGTGGTATTTGATCACCTCTGCGGTTTTTATTTTTTGCGCTATAAACAAAAAAAGAGCGACAATTTAAAAAATATATATATATTTTTTTTACTTGTTGCTATAATAAATATCCCAATTTTTTTTTTAAAAAAACTATTTTTTTTCTCAGTTAAGGCCGATACGCATTTTTCGACGTATTTTTGTAAAAAAAAAAAAAAAAAAAACGCAATAAGCGACTGGTTTGCGCAAAAGTTATAGCGCCTACAAAATAGGGGACAGAATTATGATTTTTTTTTACTATTAATGGTGGCAATCTGCGATTTTTATTGGGACTGCGATATTGCGACGGACGTATCGGACACTTTTGACACAAATTTGGCGCCATTCACATTTATACAGCGATCAGTGCTATACAAATGCACTAATTACTGTATAAATGTGACTGGCAGTGAAGGGGTTAACACTAGGGGGTGAGGAAGGGGTTAAATGTGTATCCTGGGAGTGATTCTTACTGTGGGGGGAGGGGACTGACTGGGGGAGGTGACCGATGCTGTGTCTCTATGTACAAGGGACGCGCAAGGGTAATGCTTTCAAATGACGTCCAAAGACGTCCAGTTGGCACCTGAGAGCCACGCTGTTGACGTCTTTTGTCAATAGCGCGGGTCTCAAGTGGTTAATGCATAGAATGCATTAAGGTGAAAAACGGCGAGGGTTTACAACCCCTTTAACAATATGGTAATATGTCAATAACTCCTTGAATATGCAAACCTAATGTTACACATATCTTCTTAAAGCTTGTGACCGATATTGTCAATTTGTTATGCAAAATCTATAATAAAAGATTATGGAAATAAAAAAAATCACTGTTTAGGCCCAATGGAATTTAAAAAAAATGAACCCTTTGTCCGTTGGCCCAGAAAATAGGCATTTTTGATTTAACAGATTTGGCTCCTGACTTTAATGGGGATCGAATTCAGCATCCGAACTCCAATGAAGTTCACTGAACGCTGCTTAAAGCAAACCCAGGGTAGTTTGTCTAAGGCCCCGTACACACGAGAGGATCCATCCGCTGGAATTGATCCGCGGACCGGCTCCAGCGGATAGATCCCCTGGTGTGTACAATCCAGCGGATCTGTTTCCGCGGATTTTTATCCCCTGGGATGGATTTCAATGCGTCGTAATGATTCGACGCATGCGTGGAATTCCTTATATGACAGCGTCGCGCATGTCGCCGCGTCATCATCGCGGCGACGGCGCGACACGTCATCGCGATGGGATTTCGGCGCGGATTTCGATCCTATGGTGAGTACACTCCATCGGATCCAAATACGTGGAAATCCTCGAGAGGATTTATCCGTGGAAACGGTCCGTTGGACCGTATCCGCGGATAAATCCTCTCGTGTGTACTAGGCCTCATACCTACTGTAACAGAATGGCCCGGGAAACCTAGAGACTTTTGAAGGATGTGGGGTACTCCTGTGCCAGCGTCACTAATGACTCTTGGGTCTAGGGTCACCCTGTGCCCCTTTTGAGCATAGGGTGACTGAGAAATATTAATTATAAATTACATGAGATGGGACATTACTGATAATTCATGTTTTGCAGGATCTTGGAATATTACAGTTGGATTTCATGCTGACCCCCAACCGGTCAATAAGAGTGTCTACTTCAATGCTGTCTAATATGCAGAGAAACAACAACAAAAAACATACTTTTGCATCTGTGCACTCTTATTACAAAATGTACTGATTTTGCTATTTTTCTGTACTGTATGTACAGACAGGAAAAAAGTACAATGTACAAAAACGTTTTTAATAGATTGCAAATACAATTTAGACATTAGAATTACAAACATGACTGTGATTCCTTACAAGGTGCTGAAAGATAAAGTGGCTGACAAAGTGTCATACAGGCATAGCATTGTTCTTGGAAATATGAAATCTTCATTTACAATAATTCAGTTCTCCGAATTCCTTCATCACTGAGTGCAAAGTGCTATGAAGGCTTTGACTACTCTGCTTGAAGTGTAAGCCCCACCTAACTGTAGAAGTAAGCCCTACCCACCCATCCACGACCTTGGCCAGTAATGCCCTGTACACACGATCAGGCTTTAGCCCAATCAACTCACATTGGAATTACGACAGAATTCCATCGGAGGAAAAGAGAACATGTTCTCTATGTAATCTTCGATGGAATTCATCGGAATTTCCAATGGAATTTCTCCGATGGGGCATACAAACGGTCGGATTTCCAATGGAAAAAGTCAGTCCAACTTTATCCGTTGGAAATTTCAATTGTGTGTACGAAGCCTTATGCCGCGTACACACAGTCGTTTTTCAGCATGAAAAAAAATGATGAACAAAGCGCGGTGACGTACACCGCGTACGACAGCACTCTGAAGGGGAAGTTCCATTGGCCTTTGGGCTGCTTTTAGCTGATTCCGTGTTAGTAAAAGACGATTTGCGCTTTTTTGTCTGTTACAGCGTGATGAATGTGCTTACTCCATTATGAATGGTAGTTTTACCAGAACGAGCGCTCCCATCTCATAACTCACTTCTGGGCATGCGCAGGTTTAAAACGTCGTTTTAGCTCACACACGATAATTTTTTACAACCCGAAAAACGACATTTTAAAAAACGACGTTAAAAAATGCAGCATGTTCGAATTTTTTTTTGTCGTTTTTCAGAAGCCGAAAAACGATGTGAAGCCCACACACGATGATTTTAAAAACGTAATTTTTTTTCATGCTGAAAAACGACCGTGTGTACGCTGCATTATTCTCTCTGATTGAACAGGAGAATGGTGGATGGGCTAGGTGTATGACCCAAACTATTGGTTTTGATTCAAGGCAATAGATCACTTTTTCCGGGGTGGGGAAGTGGGGGGGGGGTTGGCCTTGGACACTCAGAGGAAAATAAGTAGGCAATGCAAAGCACGGCAAATTATGGGTGTAGCAAAATTGTGCTAACAGTGAGAGACTTCTGTGTACATGGTAACATATGGCACATTCACTGTACCCAAAGGGTCGGAAATGTGTTACACACTAGACATGTGCACAACAAAAATTTTCATATTTTTTTTGTTCCGTTTCGTCTGCACAAAAAAAAAAATCTTATTTTTTTGTTCCGTTTCGTCTCGTTCTGTAGATTCATAAATATTCGTAATTTCGTAAGACTCAGGTTTTCATATTCGGACCCGTTCGTATTTCGTAAGACGCAAGTTTTCCTATTCGGACCCGTTCGTATTTTCGTAACAGTTTTATTTTCGTTTATACTGAATGATTCGTAATTCTGTCTACTTTATTTTCGTTGATTCGAAATTTCGTAATTTTGTTAGATAATAATTTTCGTTTAATGGATTCGTAATTTTGTACTTACTTAAATACATAGCAACACGCGGCAAATCCATATTAAGATATACTTTCTCTTAAGCCCTGTACATACGGTCAGACTTTTTGCCAACAAACGTCAAAATGAGCAAAATCCGACCGTATGTACGCTCTATCGGATAAACTTTTTCGGTTTCAAAAGCCAGGCCAACTCCCTTCAGACAAAAATCCACGGAAAAGTTTGTTTGAAATCCGATCGTGTGTACGAGGCTTTACACTGTACAATGTGACTCAGCACAAAAGAGATAAGCTGATTGGCTAGGATATTAAGTAATCACTCACTAACTACACTGCCCAGTGCCCATTCGAAAGAACGATACAAGTACACAAATTTATGAACAGACAAAGAAACGGATTTACAAAACACACAAATGAAAATACGAACATACGAATGAAAATACGAACAGACAAAGGATTTAAAATACGGAATGCAAATCGTTCGTTATAGATGTCATTTTCGTTCTTTTGCTTTTTCGGTGTTTTCGTATTTTAGTAAGATTGTCCAATCATACGTTCGTATTTTCGCTTGTTCGTAATTCCGTAATTTTCGTATTTTGGTTCTTTCAGCTTTTCAGATGTTCGAATTGATCCGAATGTACGAAAACTAACAAATTCGTACGAAAATCTATTTGTTACGAACGGGAACGCACATGTCTATTACACACAGTGTGTAGGGGTCAGGAGTGTGTAATGCACAGAATACAAGGGTCAGGAGTGTCCAACACAAAGTTCAGGGGTCAGGAGTGTGTAACTAACAGAGTGCAGAGGTTCTGACTCATGTGTAAAATCTGTGAGTGTGAATTAGGTCATGGGTTTACTTTAGGTTAGGGCTGGCTAACTTATGTAGGTAGGTCTCTGGTGCCTCCCCCTGGTTCTGGAAAGTTGGAGAACGTTCTGGAAACACAAGGGCAGAGGCTAGGAGGGTTGTTCTACTCAGGGGAGCTTAGCCAATCAACAGGCCGTGGGCCTAGCAGGGTGGTTGAGTCAGCCCTTAAATATGGATGAGTCATGCTGCTGTCAGGTGGAAGATGGAGATGGAGTGCTGAAGGGACTGTTGATGGCCCTTGAGGCGAACCCCCTAGTCTTGGGGGGTTTCTCTGCCTTGGGTTGGAGCTTGGGCTGGCCTGGGAGGATCCTGACAACAGAAGCAGTTCGGAGGAGCAAGGAGGACAGTATGAGTACTACAGGACAGTCAGAGACTTACAAGTAGGTCTCTCTGGAAGATATCCATGTGCTTAAACCTTTCTTAACCTTGGCCTGGGAGATCTCTGGAGCAATCGGGTAGATTGGTGAAGAAGCAGCCAGGTGAGCTGGAATTTTCCTGCAGTTAGTAGAGCTGGAACCAGTGTCTACAAGGGAGTTGGAGGTACTCCAGGATGCAGTTTACAACACTTTGTGCTACTTTCTAAAGGGACTGAGAGTTCCTAGTCCTTAAGGAGCTTCTGCATCTTTTCACTTAGACTGTCAGTGTCCGGGAGTTAAGAACCAAACCTAAAGTTGTAGATGGGGAGGAAGTTGTCCCTGCTTTTCGTTGCTATAAAGTTGGGCATTCCATAATTCTTATTCCCATTCAAGTTATTACCCCTAAAAAAAACATAAAAACAAAGCTCAATGACTGTTCCTTGTGTCTCGATGAAAGCTGAAAATGCTACTTAAAGCGGGGGTTCACCCTATCGACGGGAAAAAAAAAAAAAAAATTTCTTTTACCTTAAAATCAGGCATTGTAGCGCGAGCTACAGTATGCCTGTCCCGAATTTTTTACCCCCGTACTCACCTTGTAGTCGTCCATCGAAGATACCGGGGAATGGGCGTGCCTATGGAGACGGAGGATGATTGACGGCCAGCTCTGGCGCGTCACGCTTCTCCGGAAATAGCCGAAATAGGCTTGGTCTTCACGACGCGTGCGCATAGCCTGTGCGCAGGCGCCGTGAAGAGCCGAGACCTACTCCGGCTGTCTTCGGGGAGAGTGACGTGCCAGGGCCGGCCGTCAATCATCCTCCCTCTCCATAGGCACGCCCATTCCCCGCGGGAGCCGAAATCTACGATGGACGACTACAAGGTGAGTACGGGGTTAAAAAAATCGGGACAGGCATACTGTAGCTCGCGCTACAATGCCTGTCTCGATGGTAAAATGTGTCGGGGGGGGGGGGTGAACTACCGCTTTAACAGAGGGAATTATTCCCCAGTGGTCTATAACCTCCTAAGAACTATAAATACAGATGATCCATGTAAGTGGTAATCTCCTCTCAAAATATAAGAGGGAAATAGAAACAAGCAGTCCGTGGTTCCCTCCCACCCCTGAATAAGCACCTGATAATTACCCAAACCACCAAACCAAAGGGCGAGACCCGAGCTGGAGAATTCCTGAAGAGGACAGTGTGATTCAGAAAGCCCCATAGTAAGGGGAACCCAGGCGGAGGGGCCACATGACTGGGGGAACACTGTGCGGTGCACACACAGGATAGGGAAGTGAGGTCTTAGGGGTGGGGTTACCTAGCACGAGGAGGGTTTGTTAAAAGTAGTGGGTGGGCAGGGCTGGTCATTCCGGCCCTATTCATGGTAGAGGTAACACACACAGACTGTTTTTTCCCTCCCTCCCTCCCTGTGGAAGTGTCTGGTATGGGTATTTGTTTTTAATGTTATTTTTGTGTTTCAGGTGGACGTTGGCATTGGTCTGGGGTTCCTGAGGGTTGGGTGGTGGTTGGTATATATATATATATATATATATATATGGGATGTATATACCTGAGATGGTTGGTAGGAGTTGGGGCCTGTCATGGGATGGGCAACTTCCCTATCTGGTTAGGTGGGGGCTATTGGTCAATCGTGCTGAAGAGTGAAATGAAGGAGGAAGTCATTGTCTCGTGAGCTGATTGGAGCACGGCTAGAGGCCAGGAGGCTTCCTGATGGAGTACAGCCGATTACCTAGCACTTTTTCTTTCCCTTCTCTCAGGAACCCCTCGTTTACAGCAGTTTTGTATAATTGTTGTTTGGGTTAATTTATTCTATTTTTGGTAAATATATATATGAAGTTTTATAAAGATATATATATATTTATAAATGGTATTTTATTAAAGTTATTTTAATATTTACCTTTTGGTATTAAATAAAGGGGCCTTTAGTGGCCATTTAATCCAGAAGGTGTTGCGTGGTTTATATAGGGGGTTAAGAGGTTTTGGGGTTTGTTATTGGTTTAAGTAGCAACGACACTAGTAGTACACCAGTCATGTAAACACAGACAATCTTCACACTGTTCCGTTAATGGAATAATACAGTCACTACAACCAATAAAGCATAATGCAGACGTCGTTTCCTAATTGTCGGTCAATCAGTCAGAGGCAAGAATTAGGGTCATTGAGGAAAAATCCAACTGAATGTACTGTATTAATCCAGAAAAAAGGGAAGAGCAATGGGCCAGATTCACAAAAGGGATACGACGGCGTTTCTCCTGATACGCCGTCGTATCCCTGTTTCTATCTATGCGACTGATTCATAGAATCAGTTACGCATAGATATCCCTAAGATCCGACAGGTGTAATAGTTTTACACTGTCGGATCTTAGGATGCAGTACCGCGGCCGCCGCTGGGGGGAGTTTGCGTCGTAAACCAGCGTCGGGTATGCAAATTAGGAGTTAAGCGGATCCCCGACGGATTTTCGCGTTCGCTACGTCGCCGCTAGTCTAGTTTCCCGTCGCAAAGTTAGTCGTCGTTTTAGGTGCCCTAACTTTAGTCAGCAATCGTATTGCTGTCTAAAGTATGGCCATCGTTCCCGCGTCGAGATTTAAAATTTAACGTTGTTTGCCTAACACGTCCGGGAATACGGAAGTACGCTACGCGCGTCGCCGTTCGAAAAAATGATGTCACGGCGCGCAAAGCACGGCGGGAGTTAGGAAACGGAGCATGCGCAGTAGGTCCGGCGCGGGAGCGCGCCTAATTTAAATGGCACACGCCCATTTGAATTGGCCCACCTTGCGCCGGAGGCCGCGGGTGTAGTTTTCATCGCAAGTGCTTTGTGAATCAGGCACTTGCGATGAAAATTTGCGGCGGTGTAACGTATCTACGATACGTTACGCCACCGCGATTCTACGTGAATCTGGACCAATGTACTTATATGTATATCCTCAGATATAAACGATTCCTACTGTTCTCATCCAGGTAACGACATATGCTTGAGCATTAACAGACACTATGATGTGTTAGATCAGTGGTTCTCAACCTGGGGGTCGGGACCCCCTTGGGGGTCAAATGAGGATTTGCCAGGGGTCACCGAAACCTGGGCTGTTCCTGAAGCCTGTGGCTGCACACTCAGCCTCTTCTCAGCTGTCCATTCAGTTTACGGCATGGCTGGGGGACAGGGACTAGAGGTCAGCTGACTGGTGAGGAACGTGAAGTGGGAGGGGCCGGAGGAGACCCCGTCTCCCGATTTTGGCATAGGTGTCACTGCTGCAAGAAACCACAAAGTCGGAGACACAGCGAGTAACACTGCCTGTGATTAGAGTTGCCTTTAAAAGTCCCCACTACAGTTCTCATAAGCAGATGACCTTGATCAAGAGCACCTAAGTTGGCTGATCCCAACTCTCCGCCAGCACTGCCACTAATCCAAACTCTCCGCCAGCACTGCCACTGATCCAAACTCTCCGCCAGCACTGCCACTGATCCAAACTCTCTGCCAGCACTGCCACTGATCCAAACTCTCCGCCAGCACTGCCACTGATCCCAATCCCCCCACCAGCACTGCCACTGATCCCAATCCCCCCACCAGGGAGTAAGAGAAGGATTAAAGATAGATAATACATGGAAGGGAGAGGAACAAAGAAAATGAATAAGAGAAAGAACAAGAAAGACAGCTAGAGAGGGACAGGGGAAAACAAACAAGAAATTAGGCTAGAGAGAGATTTTAATTTCTTGTTTGAAGAAGGAGAACAAAGAGTGGAATCCTAAATCGTACCATAAGGGGTTTTAATACTGTACGAGTGGAAGGGAGCCATAAACGTCCGTGAGTTAGGGGCGCAAATTACTTGTCTTGCCTTGGGTGCCGACAAACCACGCTAGGAAAATAATTTTACTGTTAGGGGTCCCCACAACTTGGGAAATTTTATCAAGGGGCCACGGCACTAGAAAGGTTGAGAACCACTGTGTTAGATAGAGCACTTGACACTGCAGTCCTGAACTAATCAGGTACTATGTCACATAGATAGGAATGATCTCACAGATATACTGTAATCAGTGTAACCATGTGCCAAGGTTCCAACAGCATGCAGATATATTCCATAGGCAGCTCATAGCGGTGATACTGAGTGGAAAACTGTTTTGGTTACTTACTGATAGCTGGCCATACAGAGATCTCTCCAATATGGGGTGAGATTCAATCTGTCGGTATATATATAATAACCATGACTCTCCAACTGATGGCTCCTTGCCTATGGGGGCAGTGCTACACAAGGTTAATAGTGATAACACTTAAAGGCAAATCCACTTTGCACTACAAGTGCAAAGTGCACCTGAAATTGCACTAAAAGTGCACTTGGAAGTGCAGTCGCTGTAGATCCGAAGGAGACATGCAAGGAGAATAAAAAAACAGCATTTTAGCTTGCACATTATTGGATAATAAAATCAGCAGAGCTTCCCCTCATTTCAGATCTACCCCTCAGATTTACTGCGACTGAACTTCCAAGTGCACTTTCAGTGCAATTTCTAGTGCACTTTGCTCATGAAGTGTATTTGCCTTTTGTAAATAACCCCCAAAGAGACCATTCACAGGCTGGGGTCCTGGAGGAAAAGGAGTAGAGTTCTGGGGGTAATGTAAGGAATGCAGCCTATTCAGCCACCCTAGACATAACAAGCGTTTACATTCTTGAGATTTTTTCTAATTATTGGAGTTATGCCGCGTACACACCATCACTTTATGTGATGAAAAAAAACGACATTATTTGTGAAGTAAAAAACGACGTTTTTGAAACTTCAATTTTCAAAAACGACGTTGCCTACACACCATCGTTTTTTCACAATGCTCTAGCAAAGCGAGGTTACGTTCACCACTTTTTTCCATTGAAGCTCGCTTCATAACTAGCTTCTGGGCATGCGCGGGTTTAAAAACGTTGTTTTCAACGTCGTTTTTGCTACACACAGTGATTTTTTTGTGAAACAAAAAACGACGTTTTGAAAAACGACACAAAAAATTGAAGCATGCGTCAATTTTTTTTTTGTCGTTTTTCACAAGACATAAAACGACATTTTCCCCCACACACGGTCATTGAAATTGACGTTTTTAAAAACGTAGTTTTTTTTTCATCACATGAAGTGATGGTGTGTACGCGGCATTAGGCTTTAAAGCCTCTCCCAGGTTTTTAGTGTCATATGTTTCCCCACTGGTGAGATTCCCCTCACTTCTACTCAGGAGTCAGACAAATAGTGATTGAAAATCTCTCCAATAGCAACATAGACAAAAAAGGTGAGTTTTTCCTTTTTCACAGGGACAGGAAGTCTTCTTAGTGGAGTCACATTCAGAAATAAAAAATTGACATCAATTTTCATTTATATCTAAAGCCTAGTAAGTAACTTGTATCCGGTCTTTTGGTATGCATTAGCCAATGAGGCCTTGTAAACAAAGAAAATCCAGTCTTTTTGAATTTTGGAGAATGTAGTGTGCAGGTCCTTTTCTCACTTCAAAGGAACATGTAATAAGCATATACCAGTAATACAACAGGGACAACAAATGTTGTATAGGGGTTTGGTCCAGGAACAGTTTTTTGAAAAGGGTGTAAGGGCAAATTCCTTAAGATGCGACATATATGGATTTGAATTATGAAACCAGTTGCATTCATCTTATGAAATTCAAGGGGAACTTGAAGGCAGTCTGGAGGTTTGTGTAGTCGGTGATCTGTCCTGGTGGGAAAAGTGTATCAATCTAAATTTGGCCCCTCTTAATTAAACAAATTTCAAAAGTTAGTAGAACTGCGGGGTAATGATGGAGATCCCACAACAGGGATCATAGGGCTGGGGGCTGGTGATATGGTAGTCAACCTGAAGTGGGTCTTGACTATGTTGATTGTAGGGCCTACGAATTGATGGGATGTTATCAGTTGTGTAAAAGAGGTGGGGTATGTGTCCATGGCAAATGTGAAATTAGAAATGGTAGTTCTAAGGCTCCATGCACACTGCTTTAAAAAATGTTACATCTACAGGTGTTTTGTGTTCTGCATGTAGAAACAGCTCAATGTTATCCTATGTGTCCATCAGGGGCAGACTGACAACTCATGGGGCCCCCGGTCAATAGGAGATTATGGGGCCCCCAGGCAATAGGAGGTTATGGGGCCCCCAGGCAATAAATTATGGGGTCACACAGTATACACACACATACAGTATACATACACAGTATAGACACACAATATACACACACAGTATACATACACACACTCAAAAGGCACTGGAGAGGCAGGGCAGCGAAAATCTTGGGACATACTGTCCCTGGTTTTACTGAGGCTGGCAACCCTGATGGGGCCCCCTAGTGGCATGGGGCCCTCGGGCAGTGCCCGAATGGTCAGTCCACCCCTGGTGTCCATGCTGTCAGTACTAGGATCCCTTTAGGACCCAGCACAACTCACCTGACACAGTATTTGCCTGGGAAACAACAGTGATTGGCCAGCTCACCTTTAAATCGCCTGCGTCATCATCCAATCAGTGCTCATGATAGAGTTACCTTTGTTTGCAAATGTGTGACCCAGTCTGACTTTCTGCTCCGTATATTCGTGTATGACCCGGCTCGTTTGACCCTGTTTGTCGCTTCTGATTCGGTACCGTTTGAATTCTGATGTACCTGTGTATGACCCAGCTTGCCTAGACTACGCTTTACCTGACTCTCCTGTAGCAACATTTGTCTGCAGCGGTGAACTACAAGTACCAGCTGACCTGCTCACCCACCTTCATCTGCAGCGGTGAACTACAAGGCCCAGCTGACCTGCTCATCCCACCTTCGTCTGCAGCAGTGAACTACAAGTACCAGCTGACCTGCTTACCCACCTTCGTCTGCAGCGGTGAACTACAAGTCCCAGCTGACCTGCTCATCAGACCTGCTCATGGTATGTGCTTGTTCTTGAACTGTTTGCAAAGTTAGCACACCTGAACTGTTATCTGTTCCTAGTCTGACACATGCAAATTAGGATGATTAAAGGCATATATTAAGTTTAACGTTTAGAGGCAGAAAAAAAAAACCTTCTCATTCGCATTTCTGATTGGAGCTTGGAGGCAGAAAAAACATAAAACGATCTTAAACTTGTCAAAACTTTGTACAAAAAATGCTCTATATGGACGTTTTTTACTCAGATGTGTTTTTAAGCCCAGTGTGCATGGAGCCTAATCTGATCCATGTTTTTTTTACCTTTTGAGTATTCCAGTCCAGGAATCTGATCAAATAAATGACTTCTTGGTATTTGACGGGGTCTGAAAACCCAATTCCGCCTCTAGGTTATATTTTTTTTAACTAGTATGGCTTTAGACATACTTTAACTTTTCACAATTTTTATCAAATTAAATAAAATATTGGAATTAGGCTTTAAGTGTGAAATCTGACACTATATAGGCAACATATATGTGTATTCATTTGAGAGTAATAATTAGCACCATTAAAACAGTCGGCATTATCAATGAAGAAGAAAGTATAATAAAGAATCATTTATTAGAACTTGTAAACTGCTCTTGGCCTATAAAACAAACATTTTAGCTTTTTTTTATTCTACAATTACATGTGCAGGCATAAATGAAATGATAGGTAATGATGAATGATATTTGCAAACCAGCTTATCAGACTTTCCTGCTCAAATTTGTCAAATTGTGCAGAAGTGGGGATGTACACTTTAAAGATACTCTAATGCAAATAATGAAAGTGTATACAAATGTCAAAAGCACACAGTTCCTTGTTCGCTTCACTATATCTGCAAAAAATTTAGGAAAAATGTATTATTACAGGAATAATTATCTTGCCAGTCTAAATCACAGTATTTTCTTTACTACCATCCTCCGCTCCATTCAGTTCTTGGCAACACTGTATCATTTCAAGGTTACCCAAACCCCCCCCCCCCCCCCCCAGGAGCTTCTGGTTTCGATTTTGGGTCTTGCACGCAGTGGCGTATCTAGGGTATGGCAGCCATGGCAAGTGCCATGGGGGGGGGGGGGGGGCGCGACAAAAAAGCCCCATGATACTCTCCTGCATCTCCCTGTTTCCCCTGTTCGCACTGCATCCCTCTCTGTCCTCCTCATCACACTATGTCCCTCTGTCTGTCCCCAAAATCCCTCTCTGTCCTCATCACACTGCATTCCTCTCTGTCTGTCCCCAGCATCCTCTCTGTACTCTTCGCACTGTGTCCCTCTCTGTCCTCATCACACTGTGCATCTCTGTCTGTCCCCAGCGTCCCTCTTTGTCCTTGTCACACTGCATCCCTCTTTGTCCTTGTCACACTGCGTCCCTCTCTGTCCTCATCACACTGTGTCCCTCCGTCTGTCCCCAGCATCCCTCTCTGTTCTTGTCACACTGCATCCCTCTCTGTCCCTGGCGTCCCTCTCTGTTCTCATCACACTATGTCCCTTTGTCTGTCCTCAGCGTCCCTCTCTGTCCTTGTCACACTGCATCCCTTTCTGTCCCCGGTGTCCCTCTCTGTCCTCATCACACTGTGTCCCTCTGTCTGTTGTCAGCATCCCTTTCTGTCCTTGTCACACTGCATCCCTCTCTGTACTTGTTGCACTGCGTCCCTCTCTGTCCTCATCACACTGTGTCCCTCTGTCTGTCCCCAGCATCCCTCTCTGTCCTTGTCACACTGCATCCCTCTCTGTACTTGTCGCACTGTGTCCTTCTCTGTCCTCATCACACTGTGTCCCTCTGTCTGTCCCCAGTATCCCTCTCTGTCCTTGTCACACTGCATCCCTCTCTGTACTTGTCGCACTGTGTCCTTCTCTGTCCTCATCACACTGTGTCCCTCTGTCTGTTTCCAGCATCCCTCTCTGTTCTTGTCACACTGCGTCCCTCTCTGTCCTCATCACACTCTGTCCCTCTGTCTGTCCCCAGTATCCCTCTCTGTCCTTGTCACACTGCGTGTCTCTCTGTCCCCGGTATCCCTCTCTGTCCTCATCACACTGGTTCCCTCTGTCTGTCCCCAGTGTCCCTCCCTGTCCCTGGCATGCCTCTCTGTACTCGTCTGTTTTTTATTAAGGTTATCTGAAAGATGGTTCTCATTATAATGCAATAATCAACATAGATAATTAATTAAAAGTGAAAAAAAAAAAATTATTACAAACTAATCATTGGTTAAAGGGTCACTAAAGGAAACATTTTTTTTTAGCTGAAATGACTGTTTACAGGGTATAGAGACATAATAGTTAACTAATTCCTTTTAAAAATGATTAAAAATAGATAAAAAACAATCATATAATGTGCCTGCAGTTTAGTTTAGTTTTTGCTGTTGTTTGCTGGTTCTCTGATGTACAGAGAGCCAATAGAGGGCAGTGAGCCAATAGAGGGCAGTGATACTTTGTCTAAAACTCCTCAGCGCCAATCCAGTTTCGTTTTACACACAGTAATCACACCTCCTTGATTAGTCACCACAGTGAGAAATCTCCCAGTACTGTGGTGATCAGGAAACAGACAACCAGGAAGTGTCCAGAACAGAGAGGATTTACAGCAACATCAAAGCAAAAACGAACAATGAGGACATGAAACCAGGACTGCAGTAAGGTAAAGGAAGCTATTTAGCTAAAAAAAAAAATTCCTTTAGTGACCCTTTAAGGTGCAAACTATATACCAAAAAAAAACAGGAATTAATCAATTAATTGTGATAATCAAGTGAATTAAAAAACATAATATGAAAATTAACAAGTGCATCAAAAACTCATACAAATGCTAATCTGAAGTGCAAAAATACAAAAAACTCAATGGTATTTTAAATAAAGTCCCAATGTGGTTATTAAACCATCAGATTTAAAATTAAAGGTATAAAGAATAACAAAACAAAACGACAAGTCTCAAGGAAAAAACAAAAGACTGGATTCAACTCAGGTGATCCTATGGGTCCTTTTGTAATATCGTTATCCACAGATTGCGATGGAGACGGGTCAGATGTTAAACACCATTCAGGAGAGTAAGAAAAGCAGCCAGATGGCCTCTTACGAAATGTGATGGACTCCAAATTATAGGAGTCAGGTTCGCCTGATATCCTTAGGGGTCAGCTACAGACTTCCACTCTGTCCACTTCCCAAGCAACTGGTCAGACACCTCTGTGTGATGTTACCAGGATGGACAAGTCGCTTCCCAAGTGTCCCGCTCAGCATTCAATCAACAGAGTATGTAATAAAAAAAAAAAAAGGAGAGGAGAACTTCATAGTGCGATAAGGTATTGGTGAAAGAAAAAACATGAAACACACGGCTGCAAACTTTCAGGCTGCCGGTTGGTGTCTGGTGACGTCACATGATTGTCTCGAACCAACGCGTTTCCCTGTAACAAGCATCGACTGGGAAAGGATCCGTACCCAGTCAATGCTTGTTACAGGGGTCAATTGGGGTCAATTCTGGGCTTTGGCTGGACCACTCAAGGACATTCACAGAGTTGTCCTGTAGCCACTCCTTTGTTATATTGGCTGTGTGCTTAGGGTTGTTGTCCTGTTGGAAAATGAACCTTTGCCCCATTCTGAGGTCCAGAGTGCTCTGGATCAGGTTTTCTTTAAGGATGTCTCTGTACATTGCTGCATTCATCTTTCCCTCAATCCTGACTAGTCTGCTGCTGAAAAACATCCCCACAGCATAATGCTACCACCCCCATGCTTCATCGTAGGATGGTATTAGTCAGATGAGCGGTGCCTGGTTTCCTCCAGACATTACACTTACAATTCAGGCCATAGAAGTCGATCTTTGTTTCATCAGACCAGATCATTTTGTTTCTTATGGTCTGAGAGTCCTGTTTTTTTACTGAAAAGTGCCTTCCGTCTTGTCAGCCTACCATACAGGCCTTATTGGTGGAGTGCTGCAGAGATGGTTGTTCTTCTGGAAGGTTCTCCTTTCTTCACAGAGAAATGCTGGAGCTCTGTCAGAGTGATATTTGGGTTCTTGGTCACCTCCCTGACTAAGGCCCTTCTCCCCCGATCACTCAGTTTGGCTGGCCAGCCTGCTCTAGGAAGAGTCCTGGTGGTTCCAAACCTCTTCCATTTACGGATGATGGAGGCCACTGTGCTCATTGGGACCTTCAATGCTGCAGAAATGTTTATGTACCCTTCCCCAGATCTGTGCCTCCAGGGCTGCCATCAGGGGGGTACAGGCAGTACTCATGTAAGGGGCCCGGCTGACCAGAGTTTGCTCCGCCTTTAAATTTTAACAGCTCCATCGCTAACCTGCGCATCACGCATCGCCTGGCCGCTACAGAGAAGCATAAACAAGCCTCTGTTCACTTTCACTTGCACCGCGAGCCCCCCCGCTGGCTGCAGCTATGATGAACTCCTTTGACTTTTTTACTTTTTCTGTGGCTCCCGTCCCGCCCTTCGGCTAACGTCTCGCCCTGCCCCGCAGCTCCCGTCTCGCCCTGCCCCGTAGCTCCCATCCTGCCCTACTGTGCCTCCCTGTAGCTCAGAGGCAGCCGAGTGAAGTGTGAAAAAAGCCTGCATGCTCTAAAAAGACCAATGATAGCTGCACCCTAAGCTATGGAGAGGAGGTGAGTGCACTAAAAACTATGGAGGGAAGGGGGGCGAGTGGCAACTGCAGGGGAGGTGACAGCTGTGGGCCGCAGTGGGCTTGAATTTGTGAAGAGGGGGGTGAAGTAAAGCTGGAAAGAGGGAGAGGTTGTGCAAAGTGAGAGCTTGTAAGGGTGGGCTGTCAGGGTGTTTGAAGGTGACAGGTAGTGAAGAGGTGAAAGTTGGAGAGCTGAAGAGATGAAAGCTGTGGATTGTGGTAATCTGTAGATGGGGGTGCAGTAGTGAAATGTAAAAGGGGGATAGAGACAAGCTGTAGTTGTTGATTGGGAGTGTAAGCTGTAGATGGATGGGAAAGAAGGTGTGTTGCAGATGGAGTGAGTAGCAAATGGGGAAGAGAAGTGGTGAGCTGAAGACAGGAGGGAGAGAAGTGGTGAGCTGCGGACTGAGGGAAGAAGAGGTAAGCTACGGGGGAAGAATTGGTGAGCTCTGGACTAAGGGAAGAAGAGGTGAGCTACGGGGGAAGAATAGGTAGGCTTTGGACTGAGGGAAGAAGAGGTGAGCTACGGGGGAAGAATAGGTGATCTGTGGACTGAGGGAAGAAGAGGTGAGCTACGGGGGAAAGAAGAGTTGAGCTGTGGACTGAGGGATGAAGAGGTGAGCTGGGGGGGGGGAGAAGAGGAGAGCCGTGGACAGGAGGGAAGAAGAGGTGAGCTGCGGACAGGAGGGAAGAAGAGGTGAGCTGCAGACAGGAGGGAAGAAGAGGTGAGCTGCGGACAGGAGGGAAGAAGAGGTGAGCTGCGGACAGGAGGGAAGAAGAGGTGAGCTGCGGACAGGAGGGAAGAAGAGGTGAGCTGCGGACAGGAGGGAAGAAGAGGTGAGCTGCGGACAGGAGGGAAGAAGAGGTGAGCTGCGGACAGGAGGGAAGAAGAGGTGAGCTGTGAACAGAAGGGAAGAAGAGGTGAGCTGTGGATGGGGGGAAGAAGAGGTGAGCTGTGGACAGAAGGGAAGAAGAGGTAAGCTGCAAACAGGGGGAAGAAGAGGTGAGCTGTGAAAGGGGGGCATAGGTCATCTGTGGACAAGGTTTGAATGGGGGGCACAGAGGTGAGCAATAGATGGTTACATTGGGGGAGATATGCAAGCACTGTCCGCTGATTTTTTTTTTTCTGTGCCCTGTGTGATACACACACCTAATCACTGCAGAGTACACTTTCCTGAGCCCTGTGTGTTATGCGCTCCTAAGATTTGGTGCTGCTTTACTTCTATCCAAGTGAATGACAGGATTGGGGGAGGAGAGTTGGCTGGGGAGGGTGAGTTTCTGCACCTATGTTCTGAGAAAAAAAGCCCTGGATGGGACACCCTAAGGCAGACAAGCTGGCATGATGCAACTCAATCTTCATCCCCACCTGGCACCATCCATCCCTCCAGTCTCCACAATGTATCACCACTCACGCCCAGCGCCATCCATCCCTCCAGTCTCCACAATGTATCCCCATCCACGCTCAGCATCCTGGAGAGGGATGGGTGATGCTGGGCGTGGATGGGGATACATTGTGGGGAGGGATAATTGATGCTGGGCGGAGGTGGAGATACATTGTGGAGAGTGTTAAAATAAAAGTGGGTGCATGTAAGGACTTAGTGGGATGGCCAGTGGGCGTATTCGGTCTGAGGCCGCGTACACACGACCGGTCCATCCGATGAGAATGGTCCGACGGACCGTTTTCAATGGTTCACCGCTGAAGCAGACTGATGGTCTGATGTGCGTACACACCATCATTTCAAAAACCGATCGGGTCAGAACTCGGTGACGTAAAACACACGACGTGCTGAAAAAAACAAAGTTCAATGCTTCCAAGCATGCATCGAATTGATTCTGAGCATGCGCAGGTTTTAAACCGATGCTTTTGTGTACTAACCATCGGTTTTGACCGATGGTCAGCCGTCCATCAGTTCGATTTAAAAGCAAGTTCTCTAATTTTTGTCCGAAGGACAACAGACCGATGAGCCGTACACACGGTCGATTTGGACCGATGAAACTGAACTTCAGTCCGTTTTCATCAGTTTGGACCAGTCGTGTGTACGCGGCCTGACTGCCAATGGACGGGCCCTGGGGAATGTTGGTGGTCAGGCCCCGGGGGGAGGAGGGGCCAGGCCTGAAGCTGTGTAAGAAAAATAAAATTTCTGATGGCTGCCCTGTGTGCCTCGATACAATCCTGTATCTGAGATCTACAGACAATTTCTTGGACTTTATGGGTTGGTTTGTGCTCTGCAGGGCCGATCCGAGACGGGGTGCACAGGGTGCACTGCACCCAGGCGCCAGAGGGGAGGGGGCGCCAAAGTGTCAGGAGCACCGTTGGTCCCAAGTTTGTTGCCAACGAGTCAGCATTGTGCTTTCCCGCAGCAGCTGCCCCTGGTGGTGAGCATTGATGTTTCGACGAATCACGAGTCATGTCAGTGAGGGCGCCGTGACCTCGTTCATTTCCCCCTCGTCCGCCAGCACGCCCGCAGCAGTGTCCCATCTCCCGCCCGGCGCCCGCTGTATACCGTACATACAAAGAGGGAAGAGGAGGTAAGTTAGGTCCGCCCCACCTCCTCCCCATGTCCCTCCTGTGCCCGCCCACAACCCCTTGTGCAGCCAATCTGTGCCTGGAAAGGGGTGTGGGCGGGAGATTTCAAAGTAGCCAGACCAGTGACAGTGATGTGATGTCGCTGGTCCTCTAAATGCTTTCACAAGTAAATGCTTACTGTGGCCAATCTGTAGTATATTGTACAGTAACCATTACAAGAGATGAGTGTCAGGGCCAAAGCGCTGTACTTCCTCCTTTAACACACCAGCGTAGTAGATTGGCTTCCCGGCGGCTAACTGGGCACTTTAGGCGTGTGCGCATACGCATGTGACCTCTCGGGGCCAATCACCAGCGTGACTGCCCTATTTAAACCAGCTCCTGTCAGAAGACAGATTGCTGGTTTATCGTCAGCTACTTCCTGAACCTGTGTCTCTGGAAACCATTTCCTGTTGGAATTCCGTCCGACTCACCTCTCACCTGGAACCTGACTTCGGATTGCTTCACCACTCTATTGAACTCTTCTGACCCCGACCTCGGCTTGTGACCTGGACTCTGTTGTTGTTTCTCCTGCCCTTGAACCTCTTGGCTTGTGACCCGGATCTGCTGTCTTCTCTGCTCCCCGAACCTTGGCTTGCACCCCGGACTTTCCAGTTTGTTTCTTGGACTCTTTCAGCACCGGTTATCCGGCTTCAGTATCGTTTGTTCCTGTTTCCGTCTGCAGTCACCCAGAAGCACCTGTCATCTACAACTGTCACCGGTCAACGCTTCTCCACTGGCACCGGTACCGCCTCATGCTTCCGCCACCTGTTCCAAAACTCAGTGGGCGGGCGCGCTTGGTCGTAAAGGTGAACCACCCTCGGCAGTTCGGTCTCGGTGAGTACTTGATTCCTGATAGTATAAACCAGCCGAAAACAAAAAATGTCCGAGACCGACAGGGTGCGTTCACCTTTCGAGACACTTTGCCAGCAGGTGTCCGCGCTTACCGAGGCGGTGCAGAAACTTCAGGAGGGATATGTCCAAGTCGATGGCCGTCTACAACAGTTAACTGGGTCTCCTGGGGTAGCACCCCCACCTGCTGCATCTGCTGTCGGGACTTCCTCATCACAGTCCATTCCCAGTTCAGCTGTCGGATTGATCCACCCGGAACCTCGGGTCCCTCCTCCGGAGCGTTTTTCTGGCGAACGCCGAAAATACCGGGCGTTCAAAAACGCGTGTACTTTATACTTAGACCTCCAGCCTAGAACTTTTTTCTCCGAGGCCGTGAAAGTTGGATTTGTTATTTCCCTCTTGTCCGAAGAACCCCAGGCTTGGGCGCACAGCCTAATGGAAAAACGAAGTCCGATCCTAGATTCACTGGACTCTTTCTTTGATCATATGGCTCAGTTATATGATGACCCGCAGCGTATGGCTTCTGCTGAGACCTTCCTCCATAATCTAACCCAGGGGAGGCGTCCGGTAGAGGATTATACCGCGGAATTCCGCAAATGGTCAGCTGACACCGGCTGGAATGACGCAGCACTAAAATACCAATTGTACTCTTCGTCTCTTTACAGCTACCGGAAAAGACCATCCGCCTCCCGGCCATCCTTGATTCAGGTGCATGCAGTAATTTTCTGGACTCCAATTTAGCCCTTAAACTCCACATACCCCTTCGCAATAAGGATCAACGCCTGCAAATACATTTGGCCGATGGCTCTCTTCCTAAATCGGGACTAGTCTCACAGGAAACTGTGCCTCTTCTAGCCATTACCGATTCAGGTCATCAGGAATTTCTACGACTAGATCTCATTCCTTCACCGCTTTTTCCTATTATTTTAGGACTTCCCTGGTTGCAAACACATCAACCTTGCATCGATTGGCTGAAGAAAGAGGTCAACTTTACATCTTCCTTTTGTGCCCAAAACTGCTGCGCACCCACGGTAGCCACCTGTTCAACTGTGGTAATCTCACCTGAACTTCCACCTCACGTCCCCTCTGTTTACCATGAATTTAAAGACGTTTTTGATAAACAGCAGGCTGACTCTCTCCCTCCCCATCGGCCTTATGATTGCCCGATTGATCTCTTACCTGGCTCTGAAATACCTTTCGGCCGCATCTTCCCGTTATCTGAATCCGAGCTTGCGGCTCTTAAGGAATACATCGACGAAAACTTACAAAAGAACTTTATCCGACCTTCTTCTTCTCCAGCGGGGGCAGGTATCTTTTTCGTTCAAAAGAAAGACGGCTCGTTACGACCCTGTATCGACTACAGAGAACTTAACCGGATCACCATCAAAAATAGGTACCCGTTGCCTCTCATACCAGAGCTTTTTCAGAGATTTCGAGATGCCCAGGTGTTTTCCAAATTGGATCTGAGGGGTGCCTACAATCTTGTTAGAATCCGAGTCGGGGATGAATGGAAGACCGCCTTCAGGTCACGGTTCGGTCATTTTGAATATCTCGTTATGCCATTCGGGCTCTGCAATGCCCCGGCCACCTTTCAACATCTGGTCAATGATATCTTTCGTGAGTATTTGGACGATTTTTTAGTTGTATACCTGGACGACATCCTCATTTTTTCCCCTTCTCTTGAGCTTCATAGGCACCACATCAAGAAAGTTCTTACTATCCTCAGGAAACACAAATTATTTTTGAAAGCCGAAAAATGCGAATTTGAAAGAACGACGATACAGTTTCTAGGTTTTGTCATCTCTACCGGCGGGGTCGCCATGGATCCCCAGAAGATCAAAGCCATCTTAGACTGGCCGACACCAGTGGATAAGAAGGCAGTGCAGCGGTTTATTGGCTTCGCCAATTTCTACCGGTGATTTATCGTCGGGTTTTCTGCCATCGTGATTCCTATCACCAAACTTACCCACCAAGGCAGCCATTTTCACTGGTCGCAGGAGGCTCAGGAAGCTTTTGAGAAACTAAAAAAATTTTTCTTCAGCACCTGTCTTACGGCACCCTGATCCAAAGTTGCCCTTTACTTTGGAAGTGGATGCCTCTGAGACAGCCCTAGGAGCCATTCTTTCACAAAGGCAAGGGTTAAAGTCCCTACTCCATCCCGTGGCCTTTGCCTCCAGGAAACTAACAACTCCAGAGAAGAATTATGACGTAGGGGACAGAGAACTCCTCGCTATCAAATTTGCCCTCGAGGAGTGGAGGTACTTGTTAGAAGGAGCAATTCACCCGATTATAATTTTTACGGACCATAAAAATCTCGAGTACTTGCGCAAAACGTTTGAGACCTAGACAAGCTCGATGGGCTCTTTTTTTTTTTACGATTTAATTTCCATATTACTTATAGGCCTGGTTCGAAAAATGGAAAGGCGGACGCACTTTCCAGGATGTTCCCAGAGACTCCTTGCACAGCGGAACCAAGTACCATCCTGCCTTCCCGGAATTTTCTCTTGGTTTCTGAAACTGATCTGTTAAATTCCATCAAAATTGCATCCAGACAAATCTCGGACCCAGTATCATCATCACTAAAGGAGCGCGATGGCTTATTTTGGCTTCAAGACAGGATCTACGTTCCCACCGAGATCAGGCAATCAGTTCTGAGCACCTTCCACGACCGTAAGTTAGCCGGTCATTTTGGGGCAAGGAAGACATCTGAACTACTTTCCCGTTATTTTTGGTGGCCAAAATGGAAACAAGACTGTAAAACTTACATTTCTTCATGTGCAATCTGTCAACGCAACAAGGGTCCTAAAACCAAGACCTGGGGGTTACTTAAGCCTCTGCCAGTTCCAGAACGTCCGTGGGCTGATATTGCTCTAGATTTCATCGTAGATTTACCTCCATCGGAGGGCTTCACGACAATCCTGGTAGTCGTGGATCGCCTGTCTAAAATGGCACATTTTCTACCCATGGTTGGAACCCCTTCTGCTGCCGAAACGGCGAAAATTTTCTTCAAAGAAATCGTTAGGCTTCACGGGGTCCCCAAAACCATTGTCTCAGACAGAGGGGTCCAATTTACCTCTAAATTTTGGAGAGAGCTTTTCAGATCCCTGGAAGTCAAAACATGTTTGTCATCGGCCTACCACCCGCAAAGCAACGGGCAAACGGAAAGGACGAACCAAACTCTTGAACAATACCTCAGATGTTTTTGTTCTGCCTCCCAAGATGATTGGTCATCTCTATTGCCCACCGCGGAGTTTGCCTACAATAATTCTGTTCACACTACCACCAACCAAACACCCTTTTGGGCTAATTGCGGTTTTCACCCGGCCTTCCTGCCAGACCCTCTCCCGGAGATACCTGTCCCAGCTGCCAAGGAACGTATAACCACCTTACAGTCTAACTTTCGGAAACTCAGGGATGTAATGCAGCAAGCCCAAGAGGATTATAAGAAATTCTATGATAAGGGAAGGAAGGACTGTCCCTCTTTTGAAATTGGGGAAGAGGTCTGGCTCTCCGCGGCTAATTTGAAGTTGCCAGTTCCTGCCCGGAAGCTAGGTCCGAGATTCATTGGCCCGTTTAGAATCAAACGCAAGATCAACGAAGTAGCTTTTGAACTTTCATTACCCAACTCTTATAGAATCCACCCGGTTTTTCATGCCTCCCTCCTAAAACCTACCATCCCCGACCCTTTTCAGGGAAGGGCAGCTCTTCCTGCACCACCAGTGGAGATTGATGGAGAAGAGGAGTTTGAGGTCGAGGCCATTTTGAGCTGTAGAAAAAAGGGGAGACAACTCCAATACCTGATCAAATGGAGGGGCTATCCTCCAGAAGACAACTCATGGGAACCTTCAAGAAATGTGCATGCCCCTCGGCTAATTCGTGTTTTTCACCAGGAGCATCCGGAGTTGATGGCCAGTTTAGGCGTCCGGAGTCCGCCCCTTGGGGGGGGGCACTGTCAGGGCCAAAGCGCTGTACTTCCTCCTTTAACACACCAGCGTAGTAGATTGGCTTCCCGACGGCTAACTGGGCACTTTAGGCGTGTGCGCATACGCATGTGACCTCTCGGGGCCAATCACCAGCGTGACTGCCCTATTTAAACCAGCTCCTGTCAGTAGACAGATTGCTGGTTTATCGTCAGCTACTTCCTGAACCTGTGTCTCTGGAAACCATTTCCTGTTGGAATTCCGTCCGACTCACCTCTCACCTGGAACCTGACTTCGGATTGCTTCACCACTCTATTGAACTCTTCTGACCCCAACCTCGGCTTGTGACCTGGACTCTGTTGTTGTTTCTCCTGCCCTTGAACCTCTTGGCTTGTGACCCGGATCTGCTGTCTTCTCTGCTCCCCGAACCTTGGCTTGCACCCCGGACTTTCCAGTTTGTTTCTTGGACTCTTTCAGTACCGGTTATCCGGCTTCAGTATCGTTTGTTCCTGTTTCCGTCTGCAGTCACCCAGAAGCACCTGTCATCTACAACCGTCACCGGTCAACGCTTCTCCACTGGCACCGGTACCGCCTCGTGCTTCCGCCACCTGTTCCAAAACTCAGTGGGCGGGCGCGCTTGGTCGTAAAGGTGAACCACCCTCGGCAGTTCGGTCTCGGTGAGTACTTGATTCCTGATAATGAGGGATGACCTCCTATCAGACTAGGGCATTATATTCAGAAGACCAAGCTCTGTCCTCAGATATGATCCAACACACGATGTGCTCAGTGCGGTAACCTTATTACACAAGACACTGGACACCGTCACCTCCTCCGTCTCCTCCAGCCTCCTCTCTGCTCCAGCATCAGCAGTC
This sequence comes from Rana temporaria, assembly GCF_905171775.1. Taxonomy (NCBI): domain Eukaryota; kingdom Metazoa; phylum Chordata; class Amphibia; order Anura; family Ranidae; genus Rana; species Rana temporaria. The sequence continues at coordinate 38,483,561 of NC_053491.1, read as the reverse complement.
AGTGAGGCCTGGAGTGGGAGGCGCAAGTTCTCTCTCAGCCCCCTCTCTGTCCATTACCCTCTCTCTCAGCCCCCCTTCTCTCAGATCCACCTTCTGACCACTACCCTTTCTCTCAGCCCCACATCTATCTTAGCCCCCCTCTCTCACTCAGCCTCCCTCTCTGTCCACTACCTTCTCTTAGCCCCCTCTCTCTCAGCCCCCCTCTCTGTCAACTACCCTCTCTCTGAGCCCCTCTCTCTCAGCCCCACCTCTCTCTCAGCCCCCTCTCTGTTCACTACCCTTTCTCTAAGCCCCACCTCTCTCTCTCAGCCCCCTCTCTGTCCACTACCCTCTCTCTCAGCCCCACCTCTCTCTCTCTCTGTCCCCTCTCTGAGCCCCTCTCTCTCAGCCCCTCTCTCTCTCAGCCCCACCTCTCTGTCTCTCATCCACACCTCTCTCTCAGCTGTCTCTCTGAGCCCCTCTCTCTCACCTCCCCTCTCTGTCCACTACCCTCTCTCTCAGCCCCACCTCTCTCTCAGCCCCCCTCTCAGCCACACTGATGAGGCTGCATTTGGTGGGCACTGGTAGGATGCATTTGATGGGCTCTAATAAGACTGCATTTGGTGGGCACTGGTAAGCTGCATTTGGTGGGCACTGGTAGGCTGCATTTGATAAGCACTGATAAGCTTCATTTGGTGGGCACTGATGAGGCTGCATTTGGTGGGCACTGATGACGCTGCATTTGATGGGCACTGGTAGGCTACAATTGGTGAGCAATGGTAGGCTGCATTTGATGGGCACTGGTGAGGCTGCATTGATCTCTTGTACCATGTCTGCAGTCTCTGACCATTTCCTGTATCATGTTGGAAGTCTCTGACCATCTCCTGTACTATATATAGGGTTCTTTGTGTCCATTAGAGAGACCTCCCTCCAGGTCCAATTAGAGTACTCTGCTTCTCTTCCTGTATTTTGTTTATTGTTTAGAGATCGTGGGAGGATCCCAGGCTAATGAAGACTCCTTAGAGGAGCATCTCTGTGAGTTGTTGCCGTAGAAACATGTGTAAAGGGGGAGGAGTTAGTAAGGTGACCATGCCCTTGTAGGGGCGCCAGAAATATTTCTGCACCCAGGCGCATGTGACCCTAGGATCGGCCCTGGTGCTCTGACATGCACTGTTAACTGTGGGATCTTGTAAAGACAGGTGTGTGCCTTTCCAAATCATGTCCAATCAACTGAATTTACCACAGGTGGATAACAATCAACCTGCAGAAACATCTTTAGGATGATTAGTTGTGTGGAGCATCTTTATGCATATATTGCAATAAGTTAAAAAACCTTCCTCCTTTATAACCACTTTAATGTTTTATTTGGAGATATGTTTAACCCCTTTCCACCCACCATATAGCAGAATGACCGGCCGTAAAAAGTGGTTGTATTATCCTGTCTCTGCGTCATTTGACAGGCAATCGGCGGCTCTCCTGACAGGAGGGTCTGCGCCGTTAATCAGAGCATTGATTATCAGTACAGACCCATCGAGGATGCCCACTAGAGCCAACCAGGGATGCCCACTAGAGCCCACCAGCGATGCCAATAAGTGCCCATTAGGGATGCCAATAAGTGCCCATTAGGGATGCCAATAAGTGCCCATCAGTGAGGCCCGTCAGTGCCTCCTAATCAGTGCCATCTATCAGTGACGCCCATCAGTGACGCCCACCAGTGCCACCTATCAGTGTATACCAGTTCCACCTATGAGTGCCCATCAGTGCCACTTATGAGTGCCCATCAGGGCTGCCTATCAGTGCAGCCTATCAGTGCCCATCAGTGCTGCATATGTGTCTCATCATCAGTGCTACATTTTTTTTCTCAAAATTTTCCGTCTTTTTTAATTTGTAGCGCAAAAAATAAAAAAACCCAGTACTGATCAAATACCACCAAAAGAAAGCTCTATTTGTGGGAAAGAAAATTATAAATGTAGCGCCCCCTTACTTTCAGTATGGGCACTACGCTAAAGTTAATGGGGAATAGGAGAGTTACTTTGCTCCTATTCACAATTTATTTAAATTGGGACTTCTGTCATTCTAGAAATGTCCACTGGGTCACTCTGTACTCCAGGGATGTGATACCATCCCTGGTCAGCAGTCGGCACCAGAGGGGTTCTGGAAGAGCAACTTTCCCCAGCAGCCAATTAGAGGAGTTTTCCCTTGCGGGGCATGCTGGGGAGGGGTATATCTGTGACAGGTGTCATGTGCTAGAAAGTCTTCGCGGGTTCCCGGTTCCAGGTGCGGCATCCACCTTCAGGGTGCGCGCATCCATGGACCCCGCCGGCGCGGCCCACCTGGACAAAGTTGCAGGCTACACAGAACCTCATCCGGAGGTAAAAGAGGACCTCCAGTGTCTTACTGGATCCCTGATTCTATTGAGGAGATCCCAGGCTGTATGCCGTACGATTGGGGGGTCGGCTTGAGGAGAACCCGGAGGCAGGTTGTCCAACAGGGCTTGAACGAACCAATCGTGGATCTGGTGACCGGAACGCTGACAGGTACACTTCAACTGTCATCCGGTGACCTATGCAGAAATCTACTGGGAGGATTCGCTCCATTCGTTCATTCAGCTCACTTAAAGTAATTGGCCTGTGGCAGAGGCCCTAGAGCCAGGTCTGTGAGAGAGATCTGTTCCTCCCAGAAATCCAAAGTGACACCTCGGCTGCCAGGCTTGTGAGAGGGGTCTGCCCGGGGGCACTTCACCCACTCCAGCTAGAGTGGCGACGAATCGCAAATTGGTACTACTAAGAGCAGGACTGCTCTGTTCATATCTAGGCCTAATACCGCAAGGTTCCCTTTTTTTCTTCATCAACCTTTCTCTTCCTAATTGATGTTGATGTTGGCCGTGTTGGCCTGGAAATAAAGCATTGGAAAACCTATTCACTGTCTGGACCTTCGCTCACTACTCTTAGGTAGATTCAGGTATGTGAGCCTAAAGATGCGGCGGCGTAGCTTAGCCTGTTTAGGCTACGCCTCCGTAAATTAGCTAGGCTAGTAATGATTCTAAATCAACTTACCTGCTAATTTACGGCGGTGTAGCCTAAAACGAGCGGGCGAAAGGGCGCCTAATTCAAATTGGTTGGAGGGGGGCGTGTTGTATGGAAATGAGGCTTGACCTCAAGTTTTTTGACGTTTTTTTACACTGCGCATTGCGGCTAAGTACGCCGTACGGGCCTATTGATTTCGACGTGGACGTAAACGACTTAACTCCCGATTCGCGGACGACTTACGCAAACGACGTAAAAATTTCGAACCTCGTGGCGGGAACGGCGGCCATACTTTAACATTGTTATTCCACCTCATAGGTGAATCGGCGTACTAACTGATTTACATAATCTACGCCGGCCGCAATGGAAGCGCTACCTAGCGGCCATCCGAAAAATTGCAAGCTAAGATAGAACGGCGCAAGCCGTCCTATCTTAGCTTTGTTTAAGCGTATCTCTGTTTGAGCATACGCTTAAACATACGGCGGCGTAGATTCTGAGTTAGGCCGGCTTATCTACTGATAAGCCGGCCTAACTCTTTGTGAATCTACCTATATGTTTCTACAATTGCACCCCTGGGCCACATCAAGGTAACTTAATATGCTGATCCCAACAACAAATCAGCGGCTCCTTCGGGGGTAGCGCTACATAAACATTTTGTTTAATTACAGCGTCGCATGACTGCGCAATTGCCATTCAAAATGCGACAGCGCTGAAACCTGAAAATTGGGCAGGAAGGGGGTGAAAGTGCCCAGTATTGAAGTGGTTAAATGAAATGGTATCATGGCTTCAACATGAACTCATAATGAAAATATCCTGAAATGTTGACAGTTTAAAGAAAATGTTGAAAGATCAGAAAAACTTACCTGTGAACCATACTTTACATTGCATTACTGCTGTGTCAAGAGCTTGTTTTTGAGTTGAAATTATCCGGGGGTGACGAAAGAATGAGGGAATTTCCCATGACAGAGGAGAATAAAAGGTGAAACGTAGTGCTGCATATTATGTAAGGACCCATACTACTTTCTACAGGCGTACGGGACAAATGTACAGATTAAGACCAGATAGGGTGGAAGAGCTGCCAGGAATGAGAATCTAAAATGCTTTAAAGAAAAATCCCTTTTTATGTAATTACATTAGACCAGCTTGGACCAATATAACAACATCAATATCGGGCACTTTCGCCCCCTTCCTTCCCAGACCAATTTTCAGCTTTCAGCGTTCTCGCACTTTCAATGACAATTGCGCGGTCATGCAACACTGTACCCGAATAACATTTTTATCATTTTGTTAACACAAATAGGGCTTTGTTTTGGTGGTATTTATTCATAAATTCAAGCCAAAATGTATTCTGCTACATTTTTTAGGTAAAAAAATCCCGTTAATGTATACTAATTGGTTTGTGTGATCACGGACATATGTATGCAGATGATCACGTGCAGATGTGTGCATGTGATCAAGGACATATGTGTGCAGATGATCATTGGGAGGTATGATTTTACTGTTACATATGTGGGGGACTTGTGTTTTTACTGTGTGGGGACATGTGTTTTGGGGACACAGGTAAGTATAACTTTTCATTTTAAGAAAAAATAATTGGCTTTACAACTGCTTTAAGTGTATGTCAGGTCAAATACAAATAAAAAATATAGTGACGCGTACCTGTTGGTGGAGCCCAAGATGACGAGGGTGGCCTTTTGTACAATTCTCATCCAAGCACCCCTGGTGGTGGAGACAGGACCTGCTAGGGTAGCAGTAGGGCGTAGGTGCGAGGAAGTTGGTTCCGCAAACATGAATCTGGAGATAAAAAAGAGGGGAGCTAAAGCGCTAGCCAATAGTGAAAATGGTGCAGAGAAATGTATAAACAATATTGTGAATCAAACAAAATGCTGCTCAAATCTAAATTGTGCTAACAACAAAATTAAAGGGTATGAATAAACAGGCGATGAGCGCAAATTGCACTGAATGGTGAGAGACTGTTGTGAACCAATGTGCAAACAAATAAAACAAATAAACCATGAAAGATATATACCAATATGTAAATATAAACCACCAAAATATTGTGTACTGAGGATACACCTAATGGCCAAAGTGTGAATCTGGAGATGCTGAGTAGGGATGAGCTTCATGTTCGACTCGAACATCGTATGTTTGATCGTTCGTCGAAATACGAACAAAACTGATAAAAAGTACATAAGACACAGAATAAAATGACTTGCTAGCTCCATGCTTCAGTACAGTGCCAGGATAGGCTTCCCGGCTTTTATGCCCACTACTGATTGGGGAAATCCTTGGAGCTAAATGACAGAACGACAAGAAGAGTCATGCAGTCTCGTGTATTACTTTAAGCATCATTTTTTGATAAAAGAAATAAAATAATATTTACAAAAGTCATGCAGTCGCACAAATCGCTAAAACCCCCAGAACAATTTTTGAACCTGGATAAGAGGACCTAGATGATACGCCACGACAAAAACAAGGGCAAGGTTCAAGAACTGTTCAGGAGGTTTTAGAGATTTTACTAGCTCATAACTGCGTGACTTTTGTGAGTATTATTTTATTCTATGATGCTTAAAGTAATGCACGAGAGTGGCGCACTCTTCTTACCACTTAATATGTGTCTTAATAATGTAATTATGGAGTTTCCTTCCAGCTAATTGCCCCAATTATTGTTAGGCTTTTAATTCAGAATTATAATGTACATTATTTAGTAAATGTTAGCCTTAATGGAGGGTCCAAAACAATTACAAAGCATAATGACTCTTTTATATTTGCAGTATGCCATAAGAGAAATTCCTAGAACCTAATGAACCCAGAATTTTTATAACCTCAATAGTACGCTTTTAACTAGACACAAACAATTACTTTGTATATACACATTTACAATGACTTCCTAAATGATTTTTGGCATAACAGTTGACCTCTAGCTGTACTTGTCATTCTTGTCCTCAAACTGAGTGTTCTTCATCTACAACAAAATGGACATGGATGGCCAGTGTAGCAACTGAATCTGAATGGAATTTCTCCTCAATTCATTACACTCCTTCTCTGGGCATAGGAAATCCTCCCATCTCTTCCAACTAACCCACTTTCACATGTAGCGGTTGGTTGCTACGAGTTACAACATCCACACATTCCTCCCTGCTGCCAGACATCCATTAGACACACTCTCAGTCAATGAACAGTCTCTTGCTTGTTTTTGTTATTTTATTAGGGGATCGAACTTGGTTGGGGAAAGGGACATGGGATGCCCATAGAACAAATTAGTACTTTGAAGAATATAGTGACTGCGTCACACTTCTCAGAAAGGACAAGATGGCTGACCCTAAACTTGACAGTCTTTTACCTCAGAACACTTCTTCCTCCAGCATACTACTTGACCGACTTTTACCTCAGAACACTACTTTCTGTCACAGTCTTAGTAATCCTGTCATACCATCAGAACATGACTAGGCCTCACTCTGAATAAGTCCCAGTTAATTGACTTGACCCTTTGTAGGCCAGGGCCTGCAGTAGCCCTTTATGGCAGCAACCGTTTACTTGAGAAGATTAAATGGTGATGGACTACTGATCCCAGCAAGTCCGACTTGCAAATCCTGCCTGCCCTCAGGGCTGCATCGATTTGACACAGACTCCACAGTCTCTCCCTCTGGCTCTGCATCCAGCTCCCCTGGCATGCCTCTTCCAGATCTCTCCACTGTGCTCACTCACTGATACCTGCCCTGGATCCTTCCTGAAGGACTTGCGGACCAACTGTCTCTTCCAGCTCCTGTTTCAGGACACCTCTCCTTGACCGTGTATGGAGAGGCTCCCTCACAGCTCCTGAGCTCCTCTGACTGAGGTACACCCCCCCCCCCCAGGTTCCCTCAGGCATGAGCCGCATGACAGGCTAACTCTCCACCCTTCAGTTCACCCAGCCGACAACCCCTAACCCAGCAGGCTGACCATGGGTATATGTAGGGGACTTGCCCCCTGCCAATCCTTGTACCCCATGTCACTCCAGCTCTCTGCCCTGCCCCTTTTCCAGAACATTCTCTCAAAACAAACATGCCTAGTTCGCAGCATAGGCATGCTTAAATTTACCTGCACTGGCAGCTTACACAAAAACCCTTACACTTAGCACCTACCTAAGGTAGAGGGAGCTACACACACACACACACACATTCATATTTTTTTACTTTTAGAATTTTATATACGGTAAGTACTTTGGGCCAGATTCACAGAAAAGATACGACGGCGTATCTCCTGATACGCCGTCGTATCTCTGAGATACGATTGTCGTATCTATGCGGCTGATTCATAGAATCATTTCCGCATAGATAGCCCTAAGATCCGACAGGTGTAATTGACTTCCACTGTCGGATCTTAGGATGCAATTCTAGGCCGGCCGCTACGTGGCGATTCCATTGCGGTTGGCGTAGAATATGCAAATGACTAGTTACGGCGATTCACGAACGTACGCTTTACCCGTCGCTCTAACTTTACGTAGTTTCCGTCAAGAAACGCCGCGTAAAACTAAGGCTGCCCTCTAGGTGGACTAGCCAATGTTAAGTATGGCCGTCGTTCCCGCGTCGAAATTTGAAAAATCACGTCGTTTGCGTAAGTCGTCCGTGAATGGCGCTGGACGCCATTTACGTTAACGTCGAAACCAATGACGTCCTTGCGACGTCATTTAGCGCAATGCACGTTGGGTAATTTGACGGACGGAGCATGCGCAGTACGTTCGGCGCGGGAACGCGCCTGATTTAAATGGTGCCCGCCCCATTTGAATTAGGCGGGCTTGCGCCGAGCAGATTTACGTTACCGCCGCAAGTTTACAGGTAAGTTCTTTGTGAATCAGGCACTTACGCTGTAAACTTGCGGCGGTGTAACGTAAATGGGATACGTTACGCCGCAGCTGCGCAACGTAAATGTACCTGAATCTGGCCCTTTGTTTCATACAGGAATCCATAGTCACTTAGCCAACTTACGCAAACCCCTAGGTGGTGCCTCTTGCAGGAGTATAGATCAGTGATACAGCCTGGGCTTGCTGCCATTCTCACAGCCCTCCATCATGAAATCACAATGCCACCACTATAGATTTCAGGACCATGTGAGGACCCAATGGAAAGTGTACACATCACCTGGAAGCGATGTGGGTACCCGAAGAAGGACCCTCCCACTCTGCAGTGCAAAAGTACAAAGATTTAGGGCCCAGCACATCAAGTGACCATGGGTTTAAATAAGTATTTGGGGCATTTAGCATATTTTGTTAACGGGCGACTCCACTTTCGAAGGGAAAAAAAATAGCAAATAAATTGCGACACAAGTCATATTGTAATTGAATGTTATTACAAAATGAACTCTGCACTAAGATACAAGTCAGATTTTAGGCATCCCTTGGAACAAAAATTTCATTTTTGGCGAGATACTCCCAATAGAACACGTCTATAGGGATGCAGGCCCAGCAGCTTTCCTCATTAGTGCCCAGTAGGTGCACAGATGATTGATAATTATGAAACCACTGCCATTAGACTCACTTTTCCACATGAGCACAGAGAAACACACAGGGATTTCGTCAGTATAAAAATAGGTGGGAATCTGCAACAAAGTTTTCTAAATTCCTTGCAATGTACATGGATTACCCGGGGGGGAATGTTTTTTTCTCAACAAAAGTGGATTAATGTTTTAAGTATATTGCCCCGTACACACGTACAGGTTTTCTTTATGCCTTCGTGTGTACGAGGCATAAGGCTAGGTTCACACTGCTGCGCGGACCGGCTCACAGCGAGGGTCTGGTGCGTCTCTGTTCACCGTTTCAGATCCGAAGTCCTGGAGCTGTGTGAACCGGCTCCATAGAGAGACGGTCACAATCTCCTGACATGCGAATTGGATGCAGGGAAAACCGCATCCAATTCGCAATAGTGTGAACTAAGCCTTAGGGAACTTAGCTAGAGCGAGTTGGGGATAATGGTGGGGCTTTCCTGTATGGACTTCAGCTTTGAAGCTAGACTATCATTTAGAAGCTTGGCAGTTGCAATAAAGGATGGATTTATACTGTAGTGGAGTTGAATGTCGGATGGTAAAGTACCTATAATGATAGAGATATGAGCTTAGCTTTCAGAGATATGTACTTTTAAACTTGATCACCTAACAAGGATTATATTTTAACTTTAGTCTCTTTTAATGTTTTCTAGATGCAGGTGAAACCAATCAACCTAATGTAAATAATCCTAGAAAGGTTTGCTAAGGTAATAAATATCTTGCTTTTTCATCCTCATCTAATGCCGCGTACACACGACCATTTTTAATGGTCTACAAAAAACCCGCTTATTGTTAAGCCTGCCTTGCCTACACACGATCGTGGAAAAAAAAGCGCGGTGACGTACAATGCGTACGATGGCACTATAAAGGTGAAGTTCAATTCGGATGGCGCCACCCTTGGGGCTGCTTTTGCTGATGCTGATGTCGTGTTAGTAAAAGTTTGGTGAGAGACCCTTCGCACTTTTCAGTCTTTTACAGCGTGATGAATGTGCTATCTCCATTACGAACGCTAGTTTTACCAGAACGAGCGCTCCCGTGTCATAACTTGCTTCTGAGCATGCGTGTTATTTTCACGTCGTTAAAGCCCACACATGACCATTTTTTACGACGTTAAAAACGACAACATGAAAAACGACGCGAAAAATTAGAGCATGTTCTAAATTTTTAATGCCCATTTTTAACGTTGCGAAAAATGCTCTGGAGCCCACACCTGATAGTTTTTAATGACATTAAAAAAAAATCATTTTTCACATTGCGAAAAACGGTCGTGTGTACGCGGCATTAGGCCCTGTTCATATAATTTCCGCTGTTGTGCATTTCTGCTTGCTTTTTTTTTTTAAGAATTCGTTTTTTTTGGCATTTTACTGTGTTTTAAAGAATCATGCATTCTGCATTTCTCTTGTTAACCAATGAGGAAGCTTTTCCTGTATTGACATCATAAATACAGTTTTTCTCAAAAGTTTGCATACCCTGGCAGAAATTGTGAAATGTTGGCATTAATATTGAAAATATGACTCATGCCAAAAAAACTGTCTTTTATTTAAGGCTAGCAATCGCATGAAGCCATTTATTATCACATAGTTTTTTGCATCCTTTTTAAATCATAATGATAACAGAAATCACCCAAATGGCCCTGATCAAAAGTTTACATACCCTGGCCTTGATACAGACACAGAAGGTGGCACACACAGGTTAAAATGGCAATTAAAAGTTAATTTCCCACATGTGTGGCTTTTTAAATCACTTTTTTTTATTTTAATTAGTTTTCTATTTCAATTAGTGTCTGTATATAAATAGTCAATGAGTTTATTAGCTGTCACATGGATACACAAAGCAGGCTAGACACTGAGCCATTAGGAGGTAGAAAAGAACAGTCAAAAGACCTGCGTAACAAGGTAATGAAACTTTACAAAGACGGAAAAGGATATAAAAAGATATCCAAAGCTTTGAATATGCCAGTCAGTACTGTTCAATTACTTAATAAGAAGTGGAAAATTTGGGGATCTCTTGATGCCAAGCCAAGGTCAGGTAGATCAAGAAAGATTTCAGCCACAACTGCCACAGGAACTGTTCAGGATACAAAGAAAAACCCACAGGTAACCTCAGGAGAATCTGAACTCCAGGAAAAACAGCTGAACCAGTGTTTCTCAACCTTTTTTCAGTCAAGGCACCCTTTAAAATGATGGACAATCTTGAGGCACCCCATTCTAAAATGTAAACACTAGTTGGGTAGATTCAGGTAGGGGCGCCTAAAAATAGGTCGACGTAGCCTAGCGTGTTTACACTACGCCGCCTTAAGTAAGAGAGGAAAGTACATGATTCAGAAAGCACTTATCTCCTTACTTAGGGCGGCGTAGTGTAAACACGGCGGGCGTAAGGGCGCCTAATTCAAATGGGTTGGGGGGGGCGTGTTTAATGCTAATGAGGCTTGACCTCATGTTTTTTGACGTTTTTTCTTACTGCGCATGCGCCGGGCGCCTACATTTCCCAGGGCGCATTGCGACTAAGTACGCCGTACGGGCCTATTGATTTCGACGCGGACGTAAACGACGTAACTCCCGATTCGCGGACGACTTACGCAAACGACGTAAAAAATTCGAACCTTGCGGCGGGAACGGCGGCCATACTTTAACATTGTTATTCCACCTCATAGGTGGAATAACTTTAGGCCGCCTAAGGCCTTACGGAAACAACGTTAATCGACTGCGGCGGGCTCGCGTACGTTCGGGAATCGGCGTAAAAGCTCATTTACATAATCTACGCCGTCTGCAATGGAAGCGCCACCTAGCGGGCATCCAAAAAATTGCAAGCTAAGATAGAACGGCGCAAGCCGTCCTATCTTAGCTTTGTTTAAGCGTATCTCTGTTTGAGCATACGCTTAAACAAACGCCGGCGTAGATTCAGAGTTAGGCCGGCTTATCTACTGATAAGCCGGCCTAACTCTTTGTGAATCTACCTAACGTATACATAGTTTTACATGATGAAACAACATCAATCCATGTAGGACACCCAACATGACTGGTGTACTGCTAGTGTGCTTACTGAACTAACCAAACCACATCCCTTATAACTCACCCAACTAACTAGATTAACCACATGACACCTTCTGGATTAAATGACCAACAAAGGCCCCTTTATTAAATCCAAAAGATAATATATAATTAACTTACAAAAATAACCATATTTACTATATATATATATATATATTTTCATCGGCTGTCCACAGTCACCACAGTATCCTGACCCCTAGCCGTGATCCTACCGACTCAGAGACAAATGACTTGTTCCTTCTTTCACCTTTCAGGCGGATGACCAATAGCCCATATACCCGATAGGGAAGGTGCCCATACCAATCGAGGCCCCAACCCATACCAACCATATATAATATATAAATATATATATATTTATATTTACCACCCACCATCCGACCGTCAGGAACCAGAGACCCCTGACACCAACCTGAAACACAAAAAACACATAAAAAACACACACACCCATACCAGACAGCCTTCTAAAGGGAGGGAAGGACAATTCAGCACTGCGTGTTACCTAACTAACTATTGGGACACGGAGTGAGCTGATAGCCCGCCCTGTGAACCCAATACTGACCTAACTACCTCACTTCCTGGTGCAACTGCTCAGCGTTCCCCCAGTCATGCGGCCCCTCCACTAAGGTTCCCTTTTGCTTCAGGGCTTTCTTTAGAGGTGATTTACTCTTCCAAAGTAAATACATGTTTGCAAACTGGTACTGACTAGTATTCCAATGTTTCTCTTCTCCCTCAGTTTTTCTCCATCACTTAGCTAATGAGACCCTAAAGCTGATAGACAGAGGCAAGGCAAGGTCAAACAAGGATGATATGCAGGCAACTGACATCCTCCTTAAAGAGGAGTTCCACCTAAAAATGGAACTTCCTCTTAACCCACTCCTCGCCCCCTTACATGCCACATTTGGCATGTAATTTTTTTTGGGGGGGGAGTGGGGGCTTCAAGAGAAGGGGACTTCCTGTCCCACTTCCTCCTTCCGCCGAGGGGCTGGAAAGGCGATTAGCTTAATCGCCTTTTCACAGCCCCTCCCTGTAGGCGAGCGCCTGTCCAATCGCACGGCGCCGCGCCGCTCGTGCATGCGCAGTGGGTGCCCGGCCGTGAAGCCGAAAGCTGTCACTGCCGGGTGCCCACACTAGAAATGAAGACGCCGGACGGCGAGGGGGGGCGAGGAGCGGAGCCCCCCGGCCGGTGCGTCGCTGGAGCTGTGGAGCAGGTAAGTGTCAGTTTATTAAAAGCCAGCAGCTACACTTTTTGTAGCTGCTGACTTTTAATAAACTTAAAAAATGGGTGGAAAACCCCTTTAATAACTGATGATGTCATTAGTCATTAGGAGGTTGGCAGCTAGAAGGTTGTAATGGTGTACAATGAAAACCTGTGTCTTTGTGTAACTAAAAAGCAGGTTTCATCCACTCACCAGCTTATATTCGAATGTGGGGAAATTGTTAGGCACTTTGCCAAGGCACCCCTGAAGAAATCTCAAGGTGCCTGGGCACCCTGGTTGAAAAGAGGCTGAGCTAAATACACCGTTTTTTATTCGTACTGTATATTGGAGCTGTTTTACCTGCCAATGGATTTTAATTTTATTCCATCCAGTTCTGAAATGTACACAGTTCTGGCACTCTGTTGACAGGAGATTTTTTTCTGCTCAGTTAAAGGGGTTGTAAAGGTACAATTTTTTTTCCTAAATAGCTTCCTTTACCTTAGTGCAGTCCTCCTTCACTTACCTCATCCTTCCATTTTGCTTTTAAATGTCCTTATTTCTTCTGAGAAACCCTCACTTCCTGTTCTTCTGTCTGTAACTCCACACAGTAATGCAAGGCTTTCTCCCTGGTGTGGAGTGTCATGCTCGCCCCCTCCTTTAGACTACAGGAGAGTCAGAACGCTCTCTACGTTGCAGATAGAGAAAGGAGCTGTGTGTTAGTGGGCATCCTGACTCTCCTGTAGTCCAAGGGAGGGGGCGAGCACGACACTCCACACCAGCCAGAAAACCTCACATTACTGTGTGGAGTTACAGACAGAAGAACAGGAAGTGAGGATTTCTCAGAAGAAATAAGAACATTTAAAAGCAAAATGGAAGGATGAGGTAAGTGAAGGAGGACTGCACTAAGGGAAAGGAAACTTTTTAGGAAATACAATTGTACCTTTACAACCCCTTTAAGTTCTGTGTATTGCCATTTTAACCCCTTTGCACCTAAGGGTAAAACAAATGTTAATGCCTCAGCCCAAATTTGCAACTTTAACATGTGTTAGTAAAAACGTACATATCATCACATCTATTCTGTGCATCCAGGTGGATTATAGAGCATTTTTTTTTCAGAACAGACAAATTGGGCTTTAATTTTGTAGTAAATGGTAATGGATACCTCCTGATTTTGTTTTTATTATCAAAGGAAAACTGGCCCAAAATCTTAGCTGTTTATTTCTTGCTATTACCATAACCTGCCACCAAAGAACAACCCAAAATAAATTCTCCTGCTCCTGCCAATTTTAGCGATAGTTTTTGCTTGTACCCGTAGTACAGCCCAGAAATAATAATGTGCATTTTTCTTTTTTTTATTCTACCTAAAATACACTGACATTGGGCCAGATTCAAGAAGCAATTGCGCCTGTGTAACCATAGGTTACACAGCGCAATTGCTTACTTGCTCCGGCGTAGCGAATGCTCCTGATTCAGGAACATCGCTACGCCGACTGCAGCCTAAAATCTGCGTGGCATAAGGCTCTTATGCCACGCAGATTTTAGGCTGCATTCTTGCGTTGGCCGCTAGGGGGCGCTCCCATTGTGATCTGTGTATAGTATGCAAATTGCATACTAACACCGATTCACAACATTGCGCGAGCCCTGCGTACGCAAATTACGTAGTTTGCGTACGCCGGGTTTCGCGTAAGGTTACACATCCTAATAGCAGGCGCAGCCAATGCTATAGGATACCCACGTTCCCGCGTCGCGATATTTAAAATCTACGTTGTTTGCGTAAGTGAATCGTGAATGGCGCTGGACGCCATTCACGTTCACTTTGAAGCAAATGACGTCCTTGCGACGTCATTTGCCGCAATGCACGTCGGGAAAGTTTCCCGACGGAGCATGCGCTCTACGCTCGGCGCGGGAGTGTGCCTAATTTAAATGATTCCCGCCTCCGGCGGGATCATTTACATTGCGCGCGCTTAAGCCGGGCAATTTTGCCGGCGCGCCCTCGCAATTTACGGAGCTACTGCTCCGTGAATCGAGGGCAGCGCAAAATATTTGCGGGGGCGCAGGGCAAAATCGTTGCCCTGTGCCTCCACAAATAAAGCGCAAATGTACCTGAATCTGGGCCATTGACACTAACTGATACTGATACTATATATTTATTTTAAAAAATCCTGCCCCAAAAAAATCCTGCCCTTGACCTTTGACCTCTGGCCCTGACCTTGACCCAGACACTAACCCTGGCACTGACCTAGATAAAACCTTGTTCTAGTTTTTTTTTTTTAAACTCCTTTTTTTTATAAAAAAAAAAAATTATTATTATTAATGATTTAATAATTAATTCTACACACACTTTTTTTTCCTTTCTATGCAAGGACAGAGAAATATACAATGTATCTCCTTCGTTCATTCAAAAAGACATAAAACATGGGGGCGAGCTTCGCAGTCACTGAACACTGTGATAGCCAATCAGAGGCTATGACAGCGATCAGGTGACCCAGGATCGGACATTTCAGATCCCGATTATTAGAATGGGGCCTGGGGGTTCTTGGTGAGACCCCAGTCTCTGTGCTTGGAGTGTGCCATGTGGCGCGCTCCCAGCACAAAAGGAGATATGCAAATACCGTATATACTCGAGTATAAGCCAAGTTTTTCAGCACATTTTTTGTGCTGAAAATGCCCCCCTCGGCTTATTCTTGAGTCATCTTTTTGCGCCTGATCTCCCAGACTTTGGTGACCCGGTATTGGCCAAACTTGGCACACATATAGCCCCACTCTTCCTCTACAAGTGGGCTAAGTTTGCTGTCTGGGGGACCTACGACTGGGGAGCAACGATTTTTCAAAGCCGGGCACCCCTTCCATATACTCCCATGTTAAACATAAGTCTAGTCATGGGCACAGTGAGGCATGGGCACAGTGAGGCATGGGCACAGTGAGGCATGGACACAGTGAGGCAAAGTGAGGCATGCAGATGGACACCCTAGGCTTATACTCGAGTCAATACATTTTTCCCTGTTTTTTTGTGGTAAAATTAGGTGCCTTGGCTTATACTCAAGTATATACGGTATGTGGCCCCACAGGAAAAAAAAGCCCAGTCCAGTGGAGCCGCTTTTTTGTGTTACATTGGCATCAAGAACTTAAGAAAATTATATATATATATATATATACACTTTTTTTTACGTTTCAAATATTTTTATTTTGAAAAAGATGTTGATTACAAAAGAGTAAAAAGATATTGAAAAATGTAACCGTACACAGTGAGGCATAGAGTAGGTTGGCATGAATAGTATCGTCACAAACCCAAACAAAAATACTGGCTATCATCAAAAAAAGATCAATGAAACATCAATGAATCATAAAAGAATGTCAATTCTATAAAAAGTACAGTAAACTCCTCGTAAAAGATATCACAAAAATGTGGTCTACTAGTCTAGAACATGACTCATGTACTGTACAATTTTCACATAATGTAGGTCAGTAAGGGGAAAAAAAAACAGAACAAGAAGGAAGTGAAGGGACAAGCGAGAAAATAAAAAAAATTTGAAATAATTAGGCCCCCGGGCAAGCATCCAGCCAACCAGAACCATTATTGGCTCTATCCAGACATAATCAAAACCAGACTATAAATGTGGTTGTAAAACCTTTACAACCACTTTAACCTAGAGGTAAGCCTAGATTAAGGCTTACCTGTAGATGCTTGAAATATCTCCTAAACCTCCAAATTTGGTGCAGCAATGGTAGCAAATCAGCTTCTAACTTCAGCTTGTTCAATTAAGCTTTAACAAAAAACATGGGAGCTGATTGGTTTCTATGCAGAGCAGCACCAGATTTTGCACTCTCCAGTTTTAGCAAGTCATCCCCAAAAGGTGTCCCTGGCTAGTTTACTAACAGCAGATCTGCAATGACACCGTATGACCATGTGAGCTGCCAATAAAAAGAAAGGAAAGAGCCCCTTCTTAAACAGTTTCTGCCTATAGTAATTTGATGGCCAAGCAGGACTTTCATTGTTCTGGGTGCCTAGAACAAGCCCCGCGCCCAGCTGTGTGGCCTCGCTGCATGCGCGATCTGTCAGTGGCTGTGTCCAGTCGAAGACTGATCACTGTACCGGCCTGCTGCCGGTACCATGTTGTGACGAGATCCTTCCTCGCCCAGGTCCTGCTCTCCCGACACTCCTCTGCTACCAGTGAGTCAGCTTGCAGATTGCAACGTCTGATGGTCCAGTCATCCAAGGTTCCGGGATCCGAATTACAGCTATGTGCCATTCGGACCCATTAAGAACAAACACCAGGCAGGCTGTATGTAAGTTCCAACAGGACTCTTTATTTTCAATTACACAGCACACTTTTATACAGAATTTGGAACATCCCACTCCCAACAACCGCTTTCCTATTGGTCAATTGTAAAGTATATCCAGTCTTCACTCAAGTCCTCCTTGACCATGCAAATGAGGACTTGAAATTGTCAACAGGGATTGGTCCAATAGCTTGGATAGAAAGACTTGTGTATTGAGACAGAAGCCCCAGGGGGTAATCAATGTACACAATAACCCGGTCTACTTAATTACTACCTCTGAGAGGTTACATTGCTTTAGACAATAGAATGCTAATTCAATACAGCTGACAGGAGGCTTCTGACCTTTAGAACAATAAACACATACATCTTCACACATACATTCTAGATTCAATTAACCTTCAATCCATAGTTTTTTAGCCAGACGGAGTGTCTCCGACACCCGCTCTTAGCCTGCAGAGCACAATAAAAGGTATTTCTCTAGCTGGTTCCACTTAGCATTTCAATAGCCGGTGTCCTTGCATTGAATGTCCCTCTCCTGTGTAACAGATGTCAAGTAGAAACACTTTAATATCTTAAGATCCATGACATTACTTCCCCTGGGAAACAGTCCAACAGCCGCAGTGGGACCCAAACGGGTCAACTCGAGGATGTTGGAAAAGTAGTCTTAAGGTTCCAGGACTGTCCGCTGGGATGACCCATCTGCCTTCCTGTTTTGAGGTCCTGGCCCATAATCGGACGGCAAGAGGCTCACATTCAGTCCTCTCCAAAAGCCCCTGTCCCGGCTAGGTCTGTCACACATCTCCCCCTTTGGCAGGAGACTAACCCTGGGAGAGATCCCAATTCCGGTACCCACCCAGTACCCCAGATACCTTGTCCCAAACAGAGCATTACTCACCCAGCCCATCTCTGCCTCTCTCAGAGAACACGCCTGCCGCTGGGGAGAGGCCTGGACTGGCCCTTCTCCCTGGAGTCCTTTCAGCCGCTGGAGAGAAGACAGGGTGGCTGGGCTCAGTTCATCATGCTGTTGTGGATCTGGGCCAACTGGCCACCATTCCTGAGGTACACCAGTGGAGACTGAAGTCCCATCCACTGATGCTAGGTGAAAATCCCCCGGTGCTTGCAAAGCAAAGCCGACATCCTCCTGTCTCAGTGCCGCACCATTTTCTGGGGTTGTGTCAGTGGAGATCAGAGTCCCATCCACTACCACAGGAACCCCCTCTCCTGTTAGTTGAGAGCAGAGGCCTGGGGCACTCTGCTCTGTTGCCAGCTCTTCTGCTGGGTTGCTGTGAGTGGAGACCACAGTCCCATCCACCGATATCCGCTCAAGCTGTAGTCGTGTGCAGCAGCCAGTAGCATCTTGCCCTGCTGCCAGTGATTCAGCTGGGAGTAACAGCTTTACTACCTCAGCTTGTTGCTGGGGAGGGGGGCCAACCGCCCCGGCTCCCTGGAACTCCACAGTTGGTCCCAGTGCTGGGCAGAGATGGCTAGCATTCTGCCCTGTTGCCAGCACTTCTGCTGGGGGTGCATAATCCATAACATCCTCTGAACAGTCCATACACTCTGTAATCTGTGGCTGGGGAGTGATCGCCATCTTCTCACCCTGAGCCTCCGGAACTGCCACAGGGGTGGGGCAGAGGTCTTGATCCCTCTGTCCGGTGACCAGCGCTTCAGCTGGGGAAGTTCCTTGTAACTCCACAAATACTGTCCTTGGTGCTGGGCAGAGCACAGTGAAGTTTGGCCCTGATACCAGCTCTTCTGTTGGAGGCTCCCCAGGTTGTTCTTCCTCAGCAGAAAAGTCTATCAAATCCCCTGTCTCTACAACTGGTGTCTGGGGATAGAGGTTCACCATCTCCTGTCCATGGAACCCAGAAGATGCTATGGGTACTGAGCAGAGGTTAGCAGAGCTCGGCCCTGCGGTCAGCACTTCAGCTTTGGGAATGGCAAGCTCCCGATTTTCCACTGCTGATTCATCAGCCAGGATTTCATCACTGTCAGCTGATATTTCCTCATAGTCCCAGGTAAAGGGAACCTCACCCTGCTGCTGAGCGGAGTCTAGCAGCTGTTTGTAGGCGATTTCCAGTTCCCATTCCTGAGCGGCCAGGAATTCCAAATCTTCCTGTAACCAGTGCACTTCCGGGACATTCAGTCTTCGCTCTCTGTGCTCCATAATTTCCTCCCAACGCCACTCCCGATCGCTCCCAAAGTTGGGATCCCTGGACATCCTCCAATACAACAATCCCAGGCCATCATAGTCAAAGCCTTCCGTGGGGCTGTCATCCGCTGACCACGGGCACTCTTGGACTACATACCACCGGAGGGCTCTGTAGCTCTCGTCCAACCGCATCTCTTCCCGGATCAGCCTGCTTAACTCTGCTGTCCACTCCTGCTTTGGTTGTTCCCCCAATAACAGCATCCGTACTTCATACTGTGACCAGTACCTTACATGGATGGAGGGGAGAGCTTTTCCCTGGTGTCGCTGCTCGCGGGCTAGCGCTTCTTTCCAGAGTTCGCAGCGGATCGAATCAGACCATCCAAGCAGGACCTCCTCTGATACTGGTCCTCTGCGCTGTATCTGCTTCTCTCGCAACCTCCTTCTGAATTCCTCTTCCATGGTTACTGATATCTGTACCTCTCCTCTTCTTTCATTTGGTGCTGCTTCTTTAGGCGTTGTCACCGATCGCCGTATTTCTGCAATTCTCAGCTCCTGTTGCCGCTCTCGTTCTCTCTGTTGTCGCTCTCGTTCTCTCTCATCCTGCCGCTGGAGGTCTCTAATGGTATTCTGTATGGCGGTCTCTGATGGGTTAGCACCATATAATGCCAACCGCTGTTGAACTCGCTGCTGGAACAAGTCTTCAACTGACCGGGGTCCTGCATCACCATCCCTCTGATCCATCTCGGCTAGCGCAATGATCAGGGTGGTCTTGTTCTTCCCACCGGTCCCTCCACGGCTCTCAAGCAAGTCTTTTAGCATGGTTCTCCTCCAGGCTGCATAGCTGGTCATTCATGGTGGTGGTTTGGAGTTGTCCCAGTAACTGGAGAGCAAATCCCACCGCTGCCAACCAATGTGACGAGATCCTTCCTCGCCCAGGTCCTGCTCTCCCGACACTCCTCTGCTACCAGTGAGTCAGCTTGCAGATTGCAACGTCTGATGGTCCAGTCATCCAAGGTTCCGGGATCCGAATTACAGCTATGTGCCATTCGGACCCATTAAGAACAAACACCAGGCAGGCTGTATGTAAGTTCCAACAGGACTCTTTATTTTCAATTACACAGCACACTTTTATACAGAATTTGGAACATCCCACTCCCAACAACCGCTTTCCTATTGGTCAATTGTAAAGTATATCCAGTCTTCACTCAAGTCCTCCTTGACCATGCAAATGAGGACTTGAAATTGTCAACAGGGATTGGTCCAATAGCTTGGATAGAAAGACTTGTGTATTGAGACAGAAGCCCCAGGGGGTAATCAATGTACACAATAACCCGGTCTACTTAATTACTACCTCTGAGAGGTTACATTGCTTTAGACAATAGAATGCTAATTCAATACAGCTGACAGGAGGCTTCTGACCTTTAGAACAATAAACACATACATCTTCACACATACATTCTAGATTCAATTAACCTTCAATCCATAGTTTTTTAGCCAGACGGAGTGTCTCCGACACCCGCTCTTAGCCTGCAGAGCACAATAAAAGGTATTTCTCTAGCTGGTTCCACTTAGCATTTCAATAGCCGGTGTCCTTGCATTGAATGTCCCTCTCCTGTGTAACAGATGTCAAGTAGAAACACTTTAATATCTTAAGATCCATGACACATGTGATGGCTGTGAACAATCACAGCAGATCACATGATGGTTGTAAAAAATGAATTTTCTTTCTTTCATGCCATTTATTGTTACAATTGTGTTGTTAGTTGTGATTAGTCACAGTGATCATATGGTACAGACAAGGCCAATCGCAGCCCATCTGTACCATGTGATTAGCTGTGGCCAATCACAACTAATCACAACAAAACAAACTGAATTAATTGATTTCATTCAGTGCAATGCTTGCTTACAGCAATGGAGGCCACTGTAAGTTTATAAATGAGCATAAAGACTTCAGAAGCTCAGAATCCGAGAGGGTACAATTAAGATCCTTCTCCCAGTCCACTACATAATACGGCCTTGTGGGGTAGAATTCTGTGTGCAACAATCCATACAGTAAAGAGATGACATGTGTTGGGCCATGGGAGCAATGACATAGTTGTTCAAAAGGTGTAAAGGGTCATGCCAGAGACCCCAGTCAGCTCAAAAAGGTGCACAAATCACACAATTGAAAATATCTTAGCCAAAGTCCACCTGCAAAGACAGGAGATGGTGCAATAGTTGTTAGCCCCATCTACTGTCCTTGCGGGCTGCCTTGAAAGTCAAGCAAATAGTCAAAAGGGAAAGGATGTTCCATATAAAGAAGACAGGATTCTGTATTATTATGATATAGCGCCAACAGTTTGCGTAGCGCTTTACAACATGAAGGAAGACAGTGCAGTTGCAATACAACTGTAGGAGGAATCAGAGGACCCTGCTCGTTAGAGCTTATGACGGGCAGTAAGGCGGGATTTCTCACGATTTCTCCACGTACCTGGACGCATCTTCCCGCCGGGCGTAGCGTATCTAAGATACACTATGCCGCCGCAAAGTAATTTTTTTTTTTCAAATCCACAAAGAATTTGCGCCGTAAGTTACGGCGGCGTAGTGTATCTCTGGCGGTGTAAGGGCGCGGAATTCAAATGGATGTAATGGGGGCGTGTTTTATGTTAATACGTCGTGACCCGACGTAAACAAAGTTTTTTTTTAACTGCGCATGCGCCGTCCGTGGGGGTATCCCAGTGCGCATGCTCGAAATTAACCCAGAACAAGCCAATGCTTAAGACGGTGACGTCATTCTACGCAAATCCCTATTCGCGAACGACTTACGCAAACAACGTAAAAAATTCAAAATTGTACGCGGGAACGACAGCCATACTTAACATTGAGTACGTCACCATATAGCAGCTTTAACTATACGCCGGAAAAACCCGAACGAAAACGACGTAACAAATGCGCCAGCCGGACGTACGTTCGTGGATCGCCGTAAATAGCTAATTTGCATACTCGACGCAGATTTCGACGGAAACGCCACCTAGCGGCCGCCGAAAAATTGCATCTAAGATCCGACGGCGTACTAAGACGTACGCCTGTCGGATCGATCCCAGATGCCGTCGTATCTTGTTTTGTGGATACAAAACAAAGATACGACGCAGGAAATTTTAAATTACGCGTAATCCTTTTGTGGATCTGCCCCAGACAGTTTAAAGAAGAATTTATTCAAGAGTCTCAGACTTTGAGGCTTTTTCTTGAACCAAAACGAATGCGTTCAGAAGCTGTGTTTAGAGGCAGTTGAAGCGCCAAATTCGGCTAAACGCAGCAACTCGCGTTTAGTAGCGTTTCATTTACAGCCGTTTTTCATTTTAACAAAAAATAAATAAAACTATTTCAAATGCTTCTAGACGCAAACGCAGCATGGAAATGCGGCTAAACAACCGTTTTTTAGACACTGGTTTCTAGCTGTCAAGTTAAATCGTTCAAGAGAGGTTGAACAACGTCCCGTGTACATGAAGCCTTAAGGGAAGGTGAAAAATAACAGACTTACTGGGCAGATCACTAAATTACATGGGGGCTCGGAAAAACAAACACTACTTTGTTAACGTTAGTGACAGCATTCTATATGTTATTTTCAGTTTTACCTTTAGTACTGCTTTAACCGCTTAAGCCCCGGACCATTTTGCAGCTAAATGCCCAGGCCAGGTTTTGCGATTCGGGACTGCGTCGCTTTAACAGACAATTGCGCGGTCGTGCGACGTGGCTCCCAAACAAAATTGGCGTCCTTTTTTCCCCACAAATAGAGCTTTCTTTTGGTGGTATTTGATCACCTCTGCGGTTTTTATTTTTTGCGCTATAAACAAAAATAGAGCGACAATTTTGAAAAAAATTCAATATTTTTTACTTTTTGCTATAATAAAAATCCCCCAAAAACATATATAAAAATTTTTTTTTTCCTCAGTTTAGGCCGATACGTATTCTTCTACCTATTTTTGGTAAAAAAAATCGCAATAAGCGTTTATCAATTGGTTTGCGCAAGATTTATAGTGTTTACAAAATAGGGGATAGTTTTATTGCATTTTTATAAATTATTTTTTTTTTACTACTATTGGCGGCGATCAGTGATTTTTTTCGTGACTGCGACATTATGGCGGACACTTCGGACAATTTTGACACATTTTTGGGACCATTGTCATTTTCACAGCAAAAAATGCATTTAAATTGCATTGTTTGTTGTGAAAATGACAGTTGCAGTTTGGGAGTTAACCACAGGGGGCGCTGTAGGAGTTAAGGATCACTGTGTGTGTGTTTACAACTGTAGGGGGGTGTGGCTGTAGGATGGACGTCATCGATCGAGTCTCCCCATATAAGGGATCACTCGATCGATGCGCCGCCACAGTGAAGCGCGGGGAAGCCGTGTTTACATACGGCTCTCCCCGTTCTTCAGCTCCGGGGAGCGATCGCGACGGAGCGGCTATAAACGAATAGCCGCGCCGTCGTCCCGGATCGCTCCCCGAGGGATCCCGCCCGCGGCACTCAGCGGATGGGGTCCCGATCGGACCCCCCACCCGCTAGAAGGCAAGGGCGTATATATACGCCCTTCTGCCTGTCCGTGCCATTGTGCGGACGTATATAGGCGTGCAGCGGGCGTTAAGTGGTTAAACAATAAAAATCATTTACAATTCTAGGGACCTTTGTGGGCACAAAAACATTAGTGGCACTGACCAAAATGTAAAGGTCAACTTTGCCCTCAACGTGCATGCAGCTTCCTTTCTTAAACTGCCAAATTAAAAAATGACTGATGTCATTCAATAAAAATGTTATTCTTTTATACACCTATCAAATACCAATTTTACTTCCTTGTTGTGGTCAGGTCTCGTATCACTTTTCCAAATAAAATTCCACCATTTAAATTTCTCTTAGTGTCAATTGTGCTTTCTGCACGTATGATACCTTATTTGATGTTGTAAAGCACACCCGTTGGTAATACAATTACTACCAAGCCATTGCCATAGTTCTGAGTGTAGCACCCACCCCAAATCTAGGGGGCGCTATCTCAAATTTAGGGGAAGCCTGGGCCAATCCTTGGCCCAGACCTGTTTGATTAACCCAAATTTGCCTCTGTTCTGGCTGTGGTACTACTTGGTAGTTTCCCTTGTTGCCTGCAGGTGCTGTTGCCATCCTGGCCCTTTGTTGGAACACAGGTGTACCATGGTGTGTTGGGTGTCCCTTCTCGGCAGCGGTGCAGTGGGAGTGGTGACCCCGCTGTGCATGCTGGGGAGGGGTACTTAAGGGACAGACGCCATTGATAGGGGCTTCCTTCGCCTCGTGGCCCTCCTGGCGCGAGGGGTGCGTTTGTGTGAGCCCGGCTTCAGGGCCACGTTGGCCCGGAGTGATGTCGATATTGAGTAGGCCCAGCTACGCTGGCTGGGGCCTGCAATCCTAAAGGGGGATCCCTTGTGTCCATCCACAAGGGAGGAAGCTGTCTTGATGAAGGAAACCGGGGGAGGACCTGCCCTGGAGGAGACCGGCAAAGTGCTAGTGTCTCGGGTGAGGCCTGGTTACCCAATCAAGGAGAGATCCACTACATTGAAAGCCCTGCAGTCTGCCGATTCCAGGTTAAAGGCTCTTTTGCTGCTCGGCTGGAGGTTTGGGACTTTGAAGTCCTGTGTCAGAGGATTCCTGGACAAATCCAAATTCATTCAAAGGTCTGTGGCAGAGACCAAGCTCTTGCTAAGAGATCTGTGGCAGAAACCAAGCTCATTCTAAGGCCTCGTACAGACAAGCGGATATCCGATGAAAACGGTCCGCCGGACCGTTTCCATCGGATATGTCCACTGGCGGATTTTGATCTGATGGCTGTACACACCATCAGATCAAAATCCCCGTGGAAAACATCCGCGGTGATGTGGCCGCGCCGTCGCCGCGACGATGACGCGGCGACGTGTGCGACCCTGGAAGGTAAATACTTCCACGCATGTGTCGAATCACTTTGACGCATGCGAGGGATGGGGATCGGGCAGACTTATCCGGTGAGTCTGTACAGACGACCGGATAAGTCCGAAGGACAGGATTCCAGTGGATAGATTTCTTAGCATGCTAAGAAATTTTTATCGGCTGGAAATCTGTCGGCTGGATTTTTATCCTCTGGAAAATGTCCGCTCGGGCCTACACACGACCGGATCTGTCCGCTGGAACTGATCCACGGATAAATCCCAGCGGACAGATCCGGTTGTGTGTACGGGGCCTTAGAGATCTGTGGCAGAGATTGTCTGGACATTAGTTTGTGCATCAACTCGGCTGATAGGCCAAGTGAGAGGGGACTATCCGGGTGAGCAATACCCACTCAATAGCTGAGAGTGGAGACTGATTGATTCTGTACCGTGTGCCTGAACCTTCCCCTGCTCTTCGCCTCCCTCCTACTTTCTCTATTTCAAGTTACTTTGCAGTAAAATAAATAAAGGCACTTCCTGCCTAAGCCAATTTTCAGCTTTCTGCGCTGTCGCTGTTTAAACGACAAATGTTTTCTTTTGGTAGTATTTGATCACCTCTACGGTTTTTATTTTTTGCTAAACTAATAAAAAAAGACCGATTTTTATTTTTTTTAATTAAGTTTTTCTTTTGTTTTCTGTTATAAAATTTTGTAAATAAGTAAGTTTTCTCCTTCACTGATGGCCACTGATACGGCAGCACTGATAAGGTGGCACCAGTGAGGTAGCACTGATGGGCACTGACGATCAGCACTGATATACGACACTGATGGGCCCTGATGGGTGGCACTGGTGGGCACTGATAGGCGACACTGATGGGCACTGATAGGCTGCAATGATGGGTACTTATGGGTGGCACTGATGGGCACTGATAGGTAGCACTGCTGGGCACTGATGGGCATTGATACGTGGCACTGATGGACACTTATATGCGGCACTGATAGATGGCACTGATAGGCATCTCTGGTGGCACTGGTAGGCATTGTGGAAGTGCACTGATTGGCAGCTGCCTGGGCATTGATTGGCAGCTCCCTGGGCACAGATTGGCATTTCCCTGGTGGTCTAGGGGGGCATACCTAGTGTGGTGGCCATCCCTGGTGGTCCTGGGCGGGCATCCGAGGGGGGCTGTGCTGATAGACAATCAGCACAGACCCCCCCTGTCAGGAGAGCAGCCGATCGGCTCTCCTCTACTCGCGTTGCGACATGTCAAATCGCATGTCAAATCGGCAGCAATTGCCGGCACCATCCTAATCGGTGTGACGCTGCACTTGCGGCGCCGCACAGATTTCAAAAAGTAGTTTTTATAATACTTTTTGCGATTTTGGGAATGCGATTTTCATTAACATCTGTGCAGAAACCCGCACAAATGTCTGTGAAATCGTAGACGAAATCTGGGCCGACATGCAGGAGTGAAATCATGTGAGTTCAGCTGAACTCGCACGGCTTCATTCCTGCAGCACAGTGTGAACCTGGCCTAAAGGACTATGTAAGTTAGTGAACAGTGAATGCTTAAAATCAAAAGCCAGCTGTCAACCGGTTCTAACAGATAAAACAAAGCTCTCCAAGCAATTAATATTTAATTTACCCAAAATAAAGTAATAAAAAACACAACTTCAATGAAGGTCAAGGTAATACAGCTTTTTAAGAATCCAGGCCCATATTCTCTCTAAAAATCTGCGGGCTGCGCTTAAGGCACTTACACTCCGCTGTCCCAACTTACAGGAACAAGTGTTGTATTCCCCAAACACTTGCTCCGTAAGTTGGGACGGCGGAGTGTAAATGCCCCGGCGTAGCCTGGCGGATCTCCAAGGGGGCGGCTTGTATTCAAATTAAGCGCGCCCCCGATTCTAATGAACTGCGCATGCGCCGGGCTTCAAAAAGCCCAGTGCGCATGCTCCAGTTCTCGGCGGAAAACGTCAATGACGCCGACGTGTGCGTCATTGACGTAAAGTCGTATTCAAGAACGACTTACGGAAACGACGTACCCGACGAAAAAACACGACGCGGACCCGACGCCATCCGTAACATGGCCTACGTGGGACTTGCGGAAACTTACTCCTCATATAGCAGGAGTAAGTTTCCGCTTACGCAAACAACGTTAGCGATGGTTACGCGACGCAAACTCGTTCGGGAATCGGCGTAGAAGGATCATTTGCATACGCAAATGAGTCCTTCACGTAAATGCCATTTAGCGGCGGCCGGCGTCATTACATTTAAGATCCGCCAGTGTAAGTGACTTACACATGGCGGATCTTAAGTGTATCTATGCGAAAATGATTCTAAGAATCAGTCGCATAGATACACGGGCCAAAAAAGGGAGATACGATGGAGTATCCTGAGATACTCCATCGTAACTTCTATGAGAATATGGCCCCCAGTGAGTAGATAACCACAGTCTTCTGTTTAGAAGCAGCAATATTTAAAGTATATTTTCATATTTCAAATTTGTCAAATTTGAGAAAACCCCACTATATGTTTGTTATTTTTAAACTATGTTAGGGTCAGCCTGTCCCAAGTCCTGTCCTCATTAACTTACAATCCAAGATTCCCAGCCTCTATAACTAACCTTTTGTGAGGACAGACAGTTTTCAAATCTAGTTACAACTGAGAATGAAGATCTGCCTGTGTTCCGTCAGATATGGCGACCCATCAGAATTGGTAACGGAAGCGACGTTCCATCGCCGCCATCTTGCTACGCCCCGCACTCCACCACAGTAATGAAACACTGAGAAGGGGGCAAGCAGACATCTTGTTACACCCATCTGAGTCTTGCATTTCACAGTTATTTTTAACACAAAACGGAGCTTATATGCTTAAATACAGTATTTGGAAATCTGACGGACTGTTTACATGTTGAATTTTAAATTTAGAGGTGTTCTGTCACATTAGCAAACCTGTGAGGTCATCAGGTTTGCCGCTGCTTTTAAAATTTTACATCTAAACAGTCCGTCAGATTTCCAAATACTGTATTTAAGCATGTATGCTTAGTTTCCAGTTAAAAACATTTTCCGGCGTATAAGACGACCTTTTGCATCTAAAATAATGCCCCAAAAGTCGGGGGTCGTCTTATACGCGGGGTACCTGTGTGTCAGACGGCGGCCATCCATTATTCAAAAGCTGCGCCTCCTCCTCAGACTGTTCCGTGATAGGCGGAACACTAATTTTCTCAGCAGAGCCTCTGTTCCGCCTATCACGGATACCTTCTCATCCTCGGCCTCAGAGGCTCTGAGGAAAAATTTGTGTTCCGTCTATTACGGAACAGCCTGAGGAGGAGGCGCAGCTTTTGAATAATGGATGGCCGCCGTCTGACATATGAGGCATGTAATAATTGCACGGTGAGGCATGTAATGATGGCACAGTGAGGCATGTAATAATGGCACAGTGAGGCATGTATAATGGCACAGTGAGGCATGTATAACGGCACAGTGAGGGGTCATCTTATACGGTGAGTATATCCCAAAACCAACATTTTAGCTGGAAAATTAGGGGGTCGTCTTATACACCCAGTCGTCTTATACGCCGGCAAATATGGTAACTGTGAAACGCAAAACTCTGGTTGGTGTAACAAGATGTCCGCTTTCCCCCTTATCGGTGTATCATTACTATGGAGGAGTGTGGGGTGTAGCAAGATGGCGGCGACGGAACATCACTTCCGTTACCAATTCTGACGGGTCGCCATTATGGAAAACACAACTACCCAGCCCCCCTAAAAAAACAAAAGAGCTACCTAGCATTGTTTCTTTGCTAGAGGGTCCAGTTTAGAGCATCTAAATAAAGTAAGCTGCAATTTGGTGGTTCTAAAGGTTGAAGGTTTTTTACCTTTGTGCATTCTATGTAAAAAAAACTTCAGTATGCAGCTTCCTCGGCAGTCCCTCCTAATACTCACGAGTCCCGATCATGATCTAGGAATGTGCATGAGAGGGGCTGCTTTCTCTGGTCTCTGCCTCCCTACTGGCTAAGAGACAGCAGCTGGAAGCATTGGCTCCTGTCAATCAAAGCCTGAGAAGGAAACGGGTTGCAGGGGCGGCCCCATTCCGTGTGTCTTAGGCCGCGTACACACCACAGGACATGTCCGATGAAAACGGTCCGCGGACCGTTTTCATCGGACATGTCCGCTCGAAGATTTCGTTCTGATGGCTGTACACACCATCAAACCGAAATCTCCGTGGACAGAGAACGCGGTTACGTAGACGACACCGACGTTCTCTATCGCGTGAGTTCAATGCTTTCACGCATGCGTCGAATCAATTCGACGCATGCGCGGGATTTCGGTCCGCTGGTTAGACCTACTAACCAGCGGACATGTCCGACGGACAGCTCTCCAGCGGACAAGTTTCTTAGCATGCTAAGAAACTTTTGTTCACTGGATATCTGTCCGCTAGCCCAGTGTTTCTCAACTCCAGTCCTCAAGGCGCCCCAACAGGTCATGTTTTCAGGCTTTCCATTATTTTGCACAGGTGATTTGATCAGTTTCACTGCCTTGGTAATTACCACAGCCATTTCATCTGAGGAAAATCCTGAAAACATGACCTGTTGGTGCGCCTCGAGGACTGGAGTTGAGAAACACTGCGCTAGCCTGTACACACGATCGGATCTGTCCTCTGAAACTGGTCCGCGGACCATTTTCAGCGGACATGTCCGGTCATGTGTACAAGGCCTTATGGGCACACAGAATGGTTCTCGGGAGCAAGCATACACAAGCAGCTTGCTATGGGGGAACTCAGAGAAGAGGGGGAGCCAGAAGCACCTGTGGGCAACCCGAAAAGAGGATTGGTGCAGCTCAAAATCAAAATCATTACACAGAACAGCTAAGTATATCATGTTTGTTACTTTTTTTTTAACATCATTTTAAAGTAAGTGGTTGTAACCCTAAAAAAAAAAGATCCTGTTCCTTTAAAGCATGAGTAACAGCACAGTGCTTGTGCTACTGTATGCAATTTGTTCCTTTCTATCATCTAAAATACCTGGCTGATCCTGCCTGGTGCTGCCCTCCCCACTTTAAACTGACCACGTTTATCATGGCTGTTGAGCCATGATACCGTAGTCAGTTTACATGCTTCCATTATCCCGATGTCTCTCCTCTATTCTCCTCTCTTTTCTCCCCATCCCCCTGCCTGTCAGCTAGTCTCAGTGCTGTTCTGCCCCCCACCCCTCCCCTCCTGCTGCTATAATAACTGTGTCTTCTTAATAGAATCCCCTGTGTTCCATTAAGTTATGTTCCCCAGTATTAGTGCTTTATAAAAAAATATGTAGCTGTATACCTTATTTCAGAGTGCCTCTCACGTGTACTCACGTGACCGCCCGCTGCTCTCCTCGCCACCTCATGGCTAACGTCAGCAGGGGATTCCCATCTTATTTGCTCTGTCTGATAAAAAATAAAAAATAAATGTTTAATTGCTCTGTCTTTGATTAAGAAAGTCACAGGACAGCCAAACTTGAACACTAGAGGGAAACAGCTCCCCCTGAACAATGCCACACAGCGTCTTCTCATTGCAAGAATAGGTAAGTATCCAGCTCCTGGCTACATCTATTTGTTCAAAATCATTTATTATTATATAATAAATCACATCTCATCCCCTGCATACAAGGTACAATCAATTATTTGCTTAACCACATCCCTACCCGCCCATTGTCAAATGACGTCCGCAGGGGGGATCTCCCATTCTGGGCGGGCGTCATATGACGTCCTGGGCTTCCCGACCATCTAAGGGACGCGCCCGCCACATCACTCAGGAACCTATGTGAGTCCCCGGCAGGGGCAATGTCCGCAAGGCACCTGCGATTGCCCGGTAACAGAACAGGACTGTGGATCTGTGTGTGTAAACACACAGATCCACGTCCTGTCAGGGGAGAGGAGACCGATGGTGTGTTCCCAGTACAGAGAACCCCCTAGTGTTAACCCCTTCCCTGCCAGTGACATTTATACAGTAATCAGTGCATTTTTATAGCACTGATCGCTGTATAAATGGTCCCAAAATAGTGTCAAAAGTCACAGTCACAATAAAAATCGCAGATCGCCGCCATTACTAGTAAAAAAAAAAAAATTGCATAAATCTATCCCCTATTTTGTAGACAATATAACTTTTGCACAAACCAATCAATATACACTTATTGCAATTTTTTTTTTTATTGCAATTTTTTACCAAAAATATGTAGAACAATATGTATCGGCCTAAACTGAGGAAAAAAATTGTTTTTTAAAAATAAAAAATTGGGGATATTTATTACAGCAAAAAGTTAAAAATATTGTGTTATTTTTAAACTTGCCCCTCTTCTTTTGTTTATAGCGCAAAAAAAAAAAGGAAGCTCTATTTGTGAGGGGAAAAATTATAAAAATTTCAAATGCCCTGCATTGAAGTGGTTAAAAGAAAATTTACGAATTATATAAAAAAAAAAAAAGAAAATTTTTTTCTCACCTAGGTGGATGCAACATTGATCCAATGATCAGAGACCAAGGACTGTCTGTGGCCCAGATTCTCAACCGAGATACGACGGTGTATCTCCAGATACGCCGTCGTATCTCTGCGTTGAGCCGTCGTATCTATGCGACTGATTCTTAGAATCAGTTACGCATAGATATCCATTAGATCCGACAGGCGTAAGACTCTTACGCCGTCGGATCTAAACTGCATTTTTTTTTTTTTGACCAATAGGTGTCGCTTCCGTCGAATTCCGTGTTGAGTATGCAAATTAGCTAGATACGCAAATTCCCGAACGTACGCGCGGCCGACGCAGTAAAGTTATGACGTTTACGTTAGGCTTTTCCCGGCGTATAGTTGCCCCTGCTATATGAGGCGCAGGGGCATGGCCGTCGTTCCCGCGTCAAAATTTGAAAAAGTTACGTCGTTTGCGTAACTCGTCCGTAAATGGGGCTGGACGTAATTTACGTCCACGTCAAAACCAGTACGTCCTTGCGGCGTATTAGGAGCAATGCACACTGGGAGATTTCCACGGACGGCGCATGCGCCGTTCGTGAAAAACGTCAATCACTTTGGGTCACAGTAGTTTAACATAAAACACGCCCCCCCTTCCACATTTGAATTAGGCGGGCTTACGCCGGCTGATTTACGCTACGCCGCCGCAACTTACGGAGCAAGTGATTTGAGAATACAGCACTTTCCCGTGTAAGTTGCGGTGGCGTAACGTAAATCAGATACGTTACGCCGCCGCAAAGATACGCCAGTCTACGAGAATCTGGCCCTATATCTCTCTGTCACCTAGAGACAGGGGTTCTTCGCGACCTTAAAATGTCGGTGGTATTTATTTGTTGTTGCTTTTTGTATATGGCTTTTGCATTTTGACCTTGTTAAAATCATGAGGTGTATTGGCTGAGTGCTGGCATCTCTATCAAACAAAATAAACCTGCCGAACATTTTAAAGGCAGCGAATACTTTTCTCACAACTACGTTTCCTTTACTATATATTATTGTTTATTTCCATTTCACAATAACCAGTGTAATAAAACTAAATGAAAGGAAGCAATATAAAGATCTTTGCCAGGGAAAACGTTCACACTCTATTGCAAACAGAGCCTTCTCCTGTTATGCCCCACATGTCAAACTCTGGAACTCTCTTCCCAAGAACATTAGGGTCAATTTATTTTCAAATCTCTCAACTCGAAACTAAAAAATTTCTTCAGACTGGCCTTTGCCTAAATTGTTCCTTCGTGTAATCTTTGTGTATCATTTCTTATTGTTTTTGTTTCTTTTGTAAATCTTTTTTGAGAAGTTTTTTTTTTTTTAAGGCACCAATATAAAATAACGTTTTTTGAAGCATAGTAACATAGAAGAGTGACAGTATAAAAAATACTAAGTGGTCCATTTAGCCTTCGCAATATGTATATACAATATATATATAAATTGAGAAGGCTCGATGAAACACTTAGTATTTTTTTATGCTGTCACTGTTCTATGTTACTATACTTCAAAAAATGTTATTTTATATGGGTGCCTTAAAAAAAAAAAAAAAAAAAAATCTCAAAAAAGGTTTACAAAAGAAACAAAAACAATAAGAAATTATACACAAGATTAGGGGTGTACTCACTTTTGTGAGATACTGTATATATACAGTATATTGTGCAGGATGCCAGGGTTGGGTCCTAAACAGTGGGTATATTTCCCCACTGTATGGGTTGTGGTCCCTTGAGGGGATGGTTTGAAGGTACAGTATTGTTGAGAACTCAGGGGTTCTAACCCATGTAGGGTGAGGGGTGTTGTGGAGATAAGGCTGTACGCTATGCACACAGCAATTTCTCCTGTGCTAATAAGCACACATTTCGTCTAATGATATAATGCATCTTGCCTATCACTCTATTTCCCGTATATCCCCAAGTAAACAGACATCACCACAGCTCACGTCTCAGCTCCATCAGCATGACTGCCCAGAGACCAGTCTACTTGGCTTTTTATTCCAATATCACAAAAGCTATGAGAAACAGGAAGTGATCGCCACAATAGCCAATTGCTTCTTCAATACAAAATGACATTACAGGAAATAACAAACAGGAAATCCTTCCAACAGGATGAGTTAAAACAAACAACCAATGGCTAAGTCCTATGGGTGTGTCTGAGCAGAGACAGGGTGCATGGAAACGTAAACAAAGAAGCCACATGACTGAACAAACAAGGACACCATCTCTGATCATAACAACCCCAAAGCTCCTGTATTACTGCTGATAGGAACCCTTATTCTGCGTTGTTCCAGAGAACAAGGCATTCCCGGATTATACTACCGTTCCTTGTGGATGGGATGGGATATGAATTATGACCTGTGCTGACCAGACACAGCAGAGACAAGAGCATACATCCACCTATAACCGATAATGTCCTTGCAGAGTGAACATATACCCCCCCAGACGATCGTTCTGTGCAATGTACAGGGGCCCTTTCGCTGGCGGACCTATCCCCACTCTGCAAACACCTCTCTCCAATCCCAGGAAGTTTTCCACTACCAGACGGGACTCAACCAGCATCAGTCTGCCCCAGTCAGCTCTTTAGAGCGAGCTGCGGGAATACTAACACTGGGCGACACTATGACAATACATATTAAATACATCTTCATAACATTTCCACAACAGGGGTCCTCGGGTAGTCCAGCTAGAGAGGTGACAACAGACTTTCTATCTTGTTTTCAGGACTTACCAAGGTGATTATGCATGTTAAAGAACCTGGTGTAAAAGTCTGAGTAAACCCTACTGCATTCCTTAGGTACTCAGAAAGGTAGGTGTCAAAGGAAGTTTGGAGGATGCTGAAACTCAATATCATTGAGAAGTCGCAGAACGAGTGGTCTAGCTTGAATGTGTTGGTACCAAATCCCAATGGGACTCTGCGGTTTCATAATGATTTTGAGAAACTCAATGAGGTTTCGAGGTTCAATGCATATCCGATGCCCCAGTTAGACGAACTGATAGAGAGGTTGAGCCAGCTTGGTATGTTCCATCCTAGATCTTACCAAAGGGTACTTGCAACAGATACCTTGAACTAAGGAAGCCAGAAGAATGACTGTATTTTCACCCCAGAAGGTCATGTTCAAAATAAAATAATGCAGTTCAGCTTGCATTCTATCCCAGCTATTTTCCAAAGATCGATGGATAAAATCTTATGCCCACATCAGAAGTACACCTCAGTGTATTTAGACAACATTGTTATCTTTAGTATTGACTAAGAATCCCATCTTCCCCAAGTGCAGGAGGTCTTACGTTCTCTGGAACAACGCAGAATAAGGGTTCCTATCAGCGGTAATACGGGAGCTTTGGGGTTGTTCTGATCAGAGATGGAGTCCATGTTCGTTCAGTCATGTGGCTTCTTTGTTTACCTTCCATGCACCCTGTCTCTTCTCAGACACACCCATAGGACTTAGCCATTGGTTGTTTGTTTTAACTGTTGGAAGGATTTCCTGTTTGTCATTTCCTGTAATGTCATGTCAGAAAAGCTCCAGAACTTGTTTGCTCTTCAGGTGACTTGGAGTGGAGATATGAACCGTCTCCATAGAGAATAATATTTATTTTTTCTCCTCCAGTGATTTGGAGCTTCGAGCTTCCAGCTACAAAATGCTGATCTGTGAATGGGGTCATAAAGGGGTTGTAAAGATACAGGGCCAGATTCTCAAAAGAGTTATGACGGTGTAACTCAGGAAACACCGTCGTATCTCTATTTTTGGCCCTGGGTATCTATGCGTATGATTCCTAGAATCATTTTCGCATAGATACGGCCAAGATCCGACTGGTGTAAGTCACTTACACCGTCGGATCTTAGATGTAATGCGATGCCGGCCGCTAGGTGGCGTTTACGTTCAGTTCTCATTTGACTATGCAAATGAGCCTGATACGCCGATTCCCGAACAAATTTGCGTTGCGTAGTCGTCGCGTACGTCGTTTCCTTAAGCGTAAACTTACCCCTGCTATATGAGGGGTAACCTTACGCCAGTCCGCCGTATGCCATGTTAAGTATGGCGTCGGGTCCGCGTCGGCTTTTTCCGTCGGTTACGTTGTTTTCCTAAGTCGTTCACGAATACGACTTTACGTCAATGACGCTCACGTCGGCGTCATTGACGTTTTCCGTCGTGAGCAGGAGCATGCGCACTGGGCTATTTTTCCGCCCAGCGCATGCGCAGTTCGATCGTCGCGGGGGCGCACTTAATTTGAATACAAGCCGCCCCCTTTGAATTACGCGGCCATACGCCGGGCCATTTACACTACGCCGCCGCCAATTACGGAGCAAGTGCTTGGAGAATACGGCATTTGCTCCTGTAAGTTGCGATGGCGTGGTGTAAATGGCTTACACTACGCCAACGCCGATTCTTTGAGAATCTGGCCCGTAGGATATAAAATTGTCCGTTTTTTTTATTTTTATGTAAATACCTTTTTTAGAATTGTCATTTTCATTAATCTCACTCCCGCGGGAGTAGGCGTCTCCGCCGTGCCGCAGTGTATACTGGGAGCACAGGCTCATGTTTCTCTAGCTGTGAATGGCATCACAACGGGGGCGTGTACTTTCAATGACGCCGCCTGTTGTGATGACAACCAGGATGTTTACGGCGCAGGTCGCCGTAAAAAGTGCACATGCCTGGGATAGAGCGGTGAATGCCGGGAGCCGATTCATCGCTTCCAGGAAGTAATTGCTTGTGGGCTTCACAATGCCCACTAGCAAAATGGCAAATGCCTAGATCGAAAAATATAAGTTTCTCTTTACTATGAAAACGGATGGGTGATGTTGCAAGACACCGAAAAAGTGAGTACTCAATTCAGATAAATAACACCACTGATTAAACACAAAGAAAAAAAAACGATTGGTCGCGGAACCTCCGCTTTAAAATCAACCAACAATAGCAGAAGTTGACCAAAGGGTGGCGGAAAAGAGCTGAAAAACCAGGTGATTTTGGGAAAGTTTGTTGAATAAGTCCTGCCGTGTGTATGCATACAAAGTTCACGGCGAACGCCCTTCAAACAAAAGTCCACGGAAAAGTTTGTTTGAAGTCCGACCGTGTGTATGAGGCGTAGCCCAACACATGGACTAGCAACCCTGATATCTACTGTTTAAAGATCGGGTTTTTTCATGTGATTGTAATGCATGGTGCTTTTTAAATGAACCTGGAAGGGGGAAGTGGCTGAAAAGTCATTGTCAATGCTTAGCATATGATGTTACAGTTCAGTACTTTTTAAAGATGTCTTATCTTTCTCCTTAGAAACATAAATAGAAAGAATACCTTGTTTTTCATTAAAAAGTTAAATATTTGCTTTACAATGTCCTTTTATTACTTTCTAAACTTAAATGTGTACAGTTTCAATATGTTTTGTGATACGCACACAGCTGATTTTCCCAGAAGCCAAAGAGCACATTCACATGATTAAGCCTGCACCAGAAAACATGGAGACGCTGGTATTTGTGTGAATGTATAATGACAAAAATGCGTAAGCAGATGGTAACGTCAGGGAACATTTCATGTCAAAACAATTAGTAGATTCAGAGATAAAAGCAGCTGAAATCGCATGCAAATTTCAGCTTTTCTGCTAAAGTCAAGGGCAGGGGTCTCCAAACTTATCATACAAAGGGCCAGTTTACTCTTCTTAAAGCGGAGGTTCACACAAAAAGTGAACCTCCGCTTTTTGGATCCCCCTCCGGTGTCACATTTGACACCTTTCAGGTGGGAGGGGGTGCAGATACCTGTTTGAGACAGGTATTTGCACCACTTCCGGGTTCTGACTCCTGCGGGGAATCCAGCCTTGTTACGTCACCCATGCTGTCTTTTGGGAAACACTGTTCCCAGGAGAGAGCGGGGACCAGTGACGGCGCGCCGCGATCCTCACACATGCACAGTAGGGAATCGGGCAGTGAAGCCGCAAGGATGGCGTCGGGAGCAGCCGAGGACCAAGCGATTGATTAGTCTCGGCTGCTGACATCGCGGGCTCGCTGGACAGGTAAGTGTCCATTTTTTAAAAGTCAGCAGCTGCTGTATTTGTAGCTGCTGGCTTTGAAAAAAAAAATTGGCGGAACCTCCTCTTTGACCACTTGCCGACCGCCGCACGAACTTATACGTCGACAGAATGCCACGGACAGGCAAATTGGCGTACAGGTACGTACCTTTAACTACTTCCTTCCTGGGCCTATTCTGGTACTCCTCTCCTACATGCAAAAACCATAATTTTTTTGCTAGAAAATTACTCAGAACCCCCAAACACTATATGGGCCACATTCAGAAAGACTTACACTGGCGTATCTAATGATACGCCGCGTAAGTCCACGGATGCACCGTCGTATCTATGTGCTGTATTCACAGTACAAGATACGCCTGAATTTTGGCTTCCTACGACCGACGTAAGTCTCCTACGCCGTCGTATATTGGGTGCATATTTACGCTGGCCGCTAGGGGCGCTTCCATTGATTTACGCGTTGAATATGCAAATGACCTAGATACGCCGATTCACGAACGTACTTGCGCCCGTCGCAGTAAGCTACGCCGTTTACGTAAGGCGTACATCCGGCGTAAAGCTAAAAACACCAAATAGCTGGTCCTAGTCGTCTAGGGTATAGACGTCGGAACTGCCGTCGGATTTTACGTCGTTTACATAAGTCGTACGTGAATGGGGCTGGGCATAGGTTACGTTCACGTCGAAAGCATTGAGCCGTCGTATCTTAGGGAGTATATGCGACGTGATTCTGAGCATGCGCGCGCATGCGCCGTTCGTACAGCCATGCATTTACATGGGGTCACGACTCATTTTAATACAACACGCCCACTACTTGCCTACTTTGAATTAGACGGGCTTACGCCGGCCTATTTACGTTACGCTGGCGTAAATATGGGATCAAGTGCTTTGTGAATACTCAGCATGCCTCTCAATGTTACGTCGGCGTAGCGCATATGAGATGCGCTACGCCGGCACAAAGATACGACAATGTACCTGAATCTGGCCCTATATGTTTTTTTTTTTTTGCAGACACCCTATGAAATAAAATGGTGGTCATTGCAACTTTTTATCTCGCAAGGTATTTGCGAAATCATTTTTCTAACCCTTTTTTTGGGGGAAAAAAACACTTTAGTGAATAAAAAAATAACAAAACATTAAAGTTAGCCAAATATTTTTACATAATGTGAAAGATGATGTTACGCCGAGTAAATAGATACCTAAGATGTCAAAATTGCACACGCTCGTGGAATGGCGCCAAACTTCAGTACTTAAAAACCTCATGAGCGACGCTTTCATTTTTTTTACTGGTACATGTTTTGAGTTACAGAAGAGGTCTAGGGCTAGAATTATTGCTCTCACTGTAACGTTCACGGCAGTGCCTCACATGTGTGGTCTGAACACCGTTTTCATATGTGGGCGGGACCTACGTATGCGTTCGCTTCTGCATGCGAGCTACCGGGGATATTATTGTTATTGTTCATTTTACTTTTTTTACTTTGACACTTTAAAAAAAAAAAAAAAAACATTTGATCACTTTTATTCCTATTACAAGGAATGTAAACATCCCTTGTAATAGGAATAAGCATGACAGGTCCTCTTTACACTGAGATATGGGATCAGTAAGACCCCAAATCTCACCTCTAGGCTGGGAAGCCTGAAATAAAAAAAGATCCTGGTTTCCCAGCCAAGGCAGCAACGGTTTTTTGAATGCAGAGGCCGGGCGTGACATCATAACATCACACCCGGCCTCCGAACAATCATAGAGACTCTGGCGACCATCTGGTCCGCCGAAAATCTGTATGGTAGGCATCCAGGGCCGGCGGATCTGTTTGCCGAATCACCAATCGCAGTGGTGAGTCGGTAGAAGCACCGAAGGGCGGCAGGAGGGAGGGGCGTCCCCTCTCGCCGCCCGTAAGAACGATCAAGCGGTGAAACAGCCGCTATGATCATTCTTACGGTGCACAAAATCGCCGGCTCTAAAAGACGATATCTGAATAATGCCTGTAGCTGCAAGCACTATTCAGATATCCCTACTGAAAATCAAGTATGTCCATGGACATCTGTCCGGTAGGAAGTGGTTAAATTAGCCGTTGTGTGGTCGCTCGTGCGTCCCCGGCAGCGTGCGCGCGACCCTGCCGCAAGCTACGTGATCGTGCCCGCGGGACCCATGAACTCGATGTCTGCACGACCGCGCAATTGTCAGTTAAAGCGACGCAATGCCGAATCGCAAAACGTGCTCTGGTCTTTTGCCAGCCAAATGGTCTGGGGCTGAAGTGGTTAAAACTTTAGGAGGGCCGGATTGTGGCTATCTGGAGTAGAAAAAGTTCCAGCATCAGTTGGTGTAAACAATGCCCCATCTTTGGTGTCAGTAACAGGAGTTATGCCCCACCAGTGGGTGTCATTGGGCCCCATTGTTGATACCATTGGGTGAAATTGTGCCCCATCTTTGGATGTCATTGGGTGGAATTGTGCCTCATCTTTGGTGTCATTGGGTGGAATTGTGCCCCATCTTTGGTGTCATTGGGTGGAATTGTGCCCCATCTTTGGTGTCATTGGGTCGAATTGTGCCCCGTCTTTGGTGTCCTTGGGAGGAATTGTGCCCCATCTTTGATGTCATTGGGTGGAATTGTGCCCCATTTTTGGTGTCATTGTGCCCCATCTTTGGTGTCATTGGGTGGAATTGTGCCCCATCTTTGGTGTCATTGGGAGGAATTGTGCCCCATGATGGTGTCATTGGGAGGAATGTGGTGTCATTGGGAGGAATTTTGCCCCATGTTGGTGTCATTGGGAGGAATGTTGGTGTCATTGAGAGGAATTTTTCCCCATCTTTCGTGTCATTGGAAGGAATGGTCCCCCATCATTGGTGTATTTGGGCCCCATTGTTGGTGTCTTTGGAAAGAACTGTACCCCTTTGTTGGTGTCAGTGAATGAAATAGTGCCCCAAGGGCCAGATAAAATCAAGCAAAGGGCCACATCCGGCCCCCCGGGCCGCAGTTTGGAGACCACTGGTCTAGGGAAACCATTCTTAAACAGGGTTCCTTGAGCTGTGGCCAATTGACTTCCCATTGATGGTGCCTGCATGGTTTCAGGCATAGGTATGCACAGCCTATTGCGTTAGATATATATTTGCTACTGGGCCCATCCATCTGACAATATATGTAATGTTTTTATTTTATTTTGGTATGTTGGTATGTCATCAGATTGAACAACCTGTTTGTAGGTTATTTTTTTTAATCTGCCATTACAGCATCTAAGTGGTTAGCACTCTTGCCATGTAGCACAAGGTGCTGGGTTAAATGTCCGGTGAGGTTTAAATAAGAATGGAGACTGTAAATTGTCTTTATGTTTGTTTCCTTTGTGAGCTCTGGTTTCCTTCTACATCATAAAACCATATCAGCAGGGCTTTTTATCAGCAAGAACACAGGGTAACGCAGTTCTGGCACCTCCAGCACTGAATCTATGTAATGGCAAGGGGTGCTGGGATGTGCTGGAAGATCTTCTATTGATTCTGGCTGCTGAAAGATCTATTGTTCCTGGAGGGGATCTATTTTTACATAGTGGTCTATTGTTGCTGGTAGGGGATATATTGTTGTTGTGGGGATTATGTTGCTGGGGGATCAAATGTTGCTGAAAGGGAAGGTCTATTGATTCTGGCCGCTGAAGGATCTATTGTTCCTGGAGGGGATCTATTTTTACATAGTGGTCTATTGTTGCTGGTGGGGGATCTATTATTGTTGGGGGGCTTATTTTGCTGGGGGATCAAATGTTGCTGAATGGGATCTAATGTTGAGGGAGGGGTTTATTGTTTCTGGCTGCTAGGGGATCCATTGTTGCTTTAGGGCATCTATTTTTACATAGTGGTCTATTGTTGCTGGTGGGGGATATATTGTTGTTGGGGGGCTTATGTTGCTGGGGGATCAAATGTTGCTGAAAGGGATCTACTGTTGAGGGAGGGGTTTATTGTTTCTGGCTGCTAGGGGATCTATTGTTGCTTTAGGGCATCTATTTTTGCGTGTTGTTGCTGGAGTGGTCTACTGTTGCTAGTTGGGAGAACTATTTCTGCTGGTTGGGATTCTGTTGCTAGGGAGGTCGGCCAATTGTTGCTGGAAGGGATCTACTGTTGAGCAAGTGGGTCTATTGTTGCTTTCTGCTGCAGAGTCTATTGATTCTGGGCTGGCTGCTGGGATATCTAATGTTGCTGCCAGGGTCTATTGTTGTTGGGGCCCACTATTGCCGGGGGTCTAATGTTGCTGGGGAGAGTCTATTGCTGCTGGCTGTACTTTACTGCTTTCCTTGCATTATTATCTAATTCCATACAAATTACTTATCAACACAAAATGATACTTCTGTATCCTCTGATGATAGTTCTGTATTCTCTAAAAGGGGCAGTACTGGGAGGTACTTAGGGGGTGAATCCAAGGGATGTTGCTCAGAGGTGGATAGGGGGGCGGAGACAAGAAGTGACTCAGGGGGAGTTCCTGCACCTTTTCTCTGAGATAAAAAAAGCCCTGCATATTAGTAGGTTAACTGTTCTTACCAAAATTGGCGCTAGTGTGTGTAGGAGTGACCAGTGTCATGTTAGAGTGCACCTGTTTCATAAAATGTATTTTATTATTTTTTTTAAAATAATAAAATGTGTGTGGGTGTCAGAATACTGAACAGTTAAGCCTGACTTCAGGGGCAAAGAAAGGTATTACTTTTTATTTTCTCGTATTTTTTTACTATTTTGGTCAATAGTTAATAAAATTGAAAAGAATAAAATAAAAATCAGACATTTGTCTTCTTAGATATTTTTTAGAACAAATGTGGTTATTCATTAATTTCAGCTCACTTTTTTATTTGTCATATCATTTAATTTCTATGTTGAAGGGGGCCCCCAAATATTAAATGTCCTAGGCCCTCCACTGTCTAAGGCCCCTTTCACAACTGCGGACTGTATGTCCGCTTTTTCATCCATCCGTGTGCGGATGAAAAAGGGACATACGGAGTCATCGCGAGGGCTTCTGAGATGGCAGCTTAGGACCGGAGCTCCCCTCAGCGCTGACTAAACAGCATTAATAACGACAGATTAAGACTTCATTTCTACCCGCAAATAACGGGTAAAGCTAGCTGACATTACTGGGCACATATCTATGCCAGGAAAACATTTTAAAATAGACAAGGGACATCACAAGAAGAGGGTTGATAAGCAGAACTTTTCCAAGATGGCTGCTTTACCTCAGACAAGCTCACAGAAAGATGCTGAGGCTTCCACTGCTGAAAAGCAAGGTACGGCTTCTTTGTCTTATACATCCTACCCTCAAACACAAGGCTCTGCTTCTGGTCCCAATATAGTTTCCAATGAACAAAAAGCTTTAGAGACCCCTGTGGATTCCATGGGGCAGATTCACAGAGCAAGTACGCCGGCGTACTTTCAAATTTCCCGCGTCGTATCTTTCGTTTGAATCCTCAAACCAAGATACGATGGCATCTGGGTAAGATCTGACAGGCGTACGGCTTCGTCGCCTTCGGATCGCAGATGCAATACTTCGGCGTCCGCTGGGTGGATTTCGCGTCGTTTTCCGCGTCGGGTATGCAAATGATCTTTTTCCGACGATCCACGAACGTACGCACGGTCGTCCCATTCTCTTACGTCGTCTGTAGTTGGCTTTTTCCGGCGTATAGTTAAAGCTGCTATTTTGTGGCGTATAGATAGACTTGCCATGTTAAAGTATGGCCGTCGTTCCCGCGTCGAAATTTGAATTTTTTTTTTTTGCGTAAGTCGTCCGTGAATAGGGATGGACGTAAGTCATGTCTAAGTTAAAAAAATTACGTCGTTGCGACGTCATTTAGCGCAATGCACGGCGGGAAATTTAGGAATGACGCATGCGCATTTAATTTGGCGTGGGGACGCG
Organism: Rana temporaria; assembly: GCF_905171775.1. Taxonomy (NCBI): domain Eukaryota; kingdom Metazoa; phylum Chordata; class Amphibia; order Anura; family Ranidae; genus Rana; species Rana temporaria. The sequence goes on along the minus strand of NC_053491.1, from coordinate 38,440,097 downwards.
CTTCATTTAAATGAAACCCGCCCCCAACCCGCCCAATTTCAAATACGCCGCCAGAAATACACTACGCCGCCGTAACTTACCGCGCAAATTCTTCCTGAATTCTAATTTAAGCCAGGTAAGATATGGCGGCGTAGCGTATCTCTGATACGCTGCGCCTGTCCAATTGTATGTGAATCTGCCCCCATGTCTTTAACTCCATTAGAAATGGCTACACACACATCTGACCCCTCAATTATAAGGAATGAACAGGCTCTTGATGTGACTTTCAATGTATCTCAATTGTTCACAGCAATCTCTGAAATATTGGAGAAAGGTTTAGCACAAAATGCTGACAGGATAACTGGGGAAATTAAAGCTGACTTTCAGTCCCTTGGACATAGAATTGAACACATTGAGCAAAAGTTGGACATCACTATAAATAAAACCAACCAGAACACAGACCATTTACAATTTATGCAGGACCAACTAGAATCTGCACAAGCGAGGATCGACGATCTCGAGAATCGCTCTAGAAGAGATAACTTCAGAATTAGAGGATTATCAGAATCCACCCTTGATGTACATACGGCTGTACAGGATATCATAACAAATCTAATACCTTCTATCCCAGCCCATAAACTAGAACTGGACCGTGTACATAGGTCTATGGGACCCATCAGAAAGGATGGCCTGCCATGGGATGTAGTGGTTAAGCCACATTATTATTCTGTCAAGGAGGAAGTAATGAAAAATTCCCACCGACAAGGACAAATACAATACCAGGATACATCTTCAAATATTTTCAGATATCTCTCCTTACACTATACTATACAGAGAAGAAGATCCTTGAAACCTTTATTATCTGCCCTCTTTTAAAAAAGACATAAAATATAGATGGGCATTCCCATTTGCTCTGAAATTCTCCTTTAATGGCAAACAATATGCAGTGCATTTTTTCCAAGAATGTGAACAATTGCTGCTGGACTTGAAAATCATCTCTGTAGAACCTGACATGAACACTATGGGGCAGATCCACAAAGCACTTACGCCGGTGTATCTCGAGATGCGTGGCGTAAGTGTAAATTTGCGCCGTCGTATCTATGTGCCGTATCCCCAAAACGAGATACGCCTGAAAAATAGGTTTTTCCGACCGAAGTAATTTTTCTACACCGGCGCATCGTGGGCGCAAAAATACGCTGGACGCACCATTCTTTTACTATGCAAATATGCAAATGAGGGAGATACGGCGATCCACGAAAGTACGTTTGTCCGGCGCAGGCTACGCGCTGTGCGCGTAAGCTGTACGTCCGGTCTAAAGTTACCCCTCATAAAAGCAGCTTTAACTTTGCACCAGACGTGTGCAGGTCATCTTCAGCAGCACCGTTAGGGACGAGCTGAGCACCCACACTTGCAGGACAACAATCTGTATGCCAACATGCCAGGGACATCCATGGTCATAGCTATACTACTGGCTTTAGATGCGCGTAGAAGGAGGAGGGCACGGAGGAGGAGGGCACGGGAGAGGATATACCGACCACGCATAAACGTCTTTGGCATGGGTGATTCGGAGGTGTATCGCATCTTCAGATTCACCCCCACTGCCATCATGGAATTAACCACAACCCTGAAAGATGACATCACCAGCCAGACACATCGCTCACCTGCAGTGGAGCCACTGGTCAAGGTACTGGCAACACTCCATTTCCTTGCCAGTGGCTCGTTCCAGCGTACAAGTGGAGTTGTGGCTGGGATGGCACAATCCTCCATTAGCAGATGTGTGCACCAGGTTATCCCTGCAATCCTCAGATGCATGGCCAACCAAATCATCAGACCCACCCAGGAGGACCTGCGGGTGAAGGCAATGGCAGATTTCTACAGAATTGCAGGATTCCCACGCACTGTGGGAGCCATTGGTTGCACACATGTGGCACTACAGCCCCCCCCCCCCCCCCGTGACACAGAGCACCTATACCATAATCGGAAGCACTGGCATTCCATCAACTTACAGGTGATAGCCAATGCCCAATGCCTCATATGGCACGTCCGTGCCAAACACCCAGGGTCCAGCCATGACAGCTACATATACCGTCAAAGCCCCATCCCAACAGATTTCGAACAGAACGTGTATGGGGACAGCTGGCTGGTTGGTGAGTGACATGGGTGTCAGGCATGACTGTCCGCCCCCATGATGCAGACATCACGAGGGGCACATGCATGACTAACATCCTCCTGTCTTTTCCCTTCCAGGTGACTCTGCATATGCACTTGGACCCCATCTCATGACTCCATAACGGAATCCGGAAACCCCAGGAGAGCAAAGATACAATGAAGCACACGCACGTACCCGTGGAGTGGTGGAACGCACCTTTGGCCTCCTGAAGTCCCGTTTCCGATGCCTGGATAAGTCTGGGGGTACCCTGTTGAATTCCCCAAACTTTGTGTGCCAGATCATCGGGGCATGTTGCATGCTGCACAACTTTGCCGTGAGAAGGGGCCTGGAGATTGACATACGTGATGACCTGACCCCCGAACCAGACAATCCCCCCCTGACCGAGGCTACCCCGTCTTCTGAGGGAAGAGCAGTCAGGAGATGCCTCGCAGTAGGCATCTTTGCACGTTAAACCCACACATTAATCATGGCACAATGAGAATGCATGCATGCACACCACTGTGGTCCCTAGCACACACACCCCACATCCTCATCAAATTGGATTAGCCCAAGCCCATTCTGGACTTGTGAGCAGCAACGCCACGCCAAGGCTCCAATTATGTTGCTGGACATTCATACACCATTCACACGGACCTGGGGATCACTTCTCCCTGGTCCTGGGGATCCCTTCTCCACCACAACCGAGGGTGACACCCCTTTTCTGGCAGGAGTGTCACCCCCACATTCATACATCAGTCACACTGCAGCCTGCCTGGGCTACAAAAAAATTAAAATACTCATAACCTGAGTCAAAATAGCAAAAAAAACATAAAAAACTCATAACCGGAGTAAAAAACAAAAACAAAACAAAAAATTACCGGCGCTGCCGTGCCCCATGCCTGCCAAGGCCCCGGCCCCGGCTCCTCAGGGGAGACTCATTGGGGGGGGGGGACATCAGAAGAAGCATCCCCTGGCGGCCTGCCCTCCAACGCCAGGGCGATACGGGTGAGGACCACATTGGTGTCCTCATGCAACCTCACCTCCGCCTGGATGGCTGCCGTATTGGCCCACGCCTGCCACGGCCCCAGCTCCTCAGGGGAGACTCATTGGGGGGGGGCATCAGGAGAAGCATCCCCTGGTCTAAGCCCACCTGGCGGCCTGCCCTCCAACGCCAGGGCGATACAGGTGAGGACCACATTGGTGTCCTCATGCAGCCTCACCCCCGCCTGGATGGCTGCCGTATTGGCCCTGACAGCCTCGGTGGGGGCGCGTACACCTTCACCCACACCTGCTGTGAGAGTGACCAGAACTGAGGAGTTGCAGGCCAGATTCTGCGCAGACTCCTTTATGGAGGCCATGCTGTCGGACATGTAGCCCATTCTCCTCACCACCTCACCCAGATGGTGGGTCTGGCGGGCCTGGTCCCTCCGGATGTTTTCAGGCAGAAAGTCTGCCACCCCCCTTGTCTTCTAGGTCACCTTCCTGGGTCCTGATGAGGCTTGGGGCCTAGAAGAAGGGGAGACCCTTGGGGGGAAGCCCTGTTGGGGGAGGAGTGGGAGGGGCTACCCCTAATGGAGGCCTGACTGGTGCCAGCACCAGGGGAAGACTCCTCCAAATGGAGCCTCACCTCATTGGCAGACATCACCTCCTCCTCCTCAACCTCCTCCTGAGGAGAAGTTTGGTCACTCCCCTCCCCTGAGGACTCCGGGCTTGCCAGGTGGTCAGAGGCAGCCTGATGTCCGGGGGATGGTGAGGACTGGTCAAATGGCCCAGCACCCTCCTGCACATCTGTGGATGACACAAAACATTCACAGGTTGGAGGATCCACACACTTGTCACATGTTCCCTTCTCCCCCCACACATGCTACACACCAGATAGAAAAACAAACACTTACCTGTCCTCAAGACCTCCTCAATGGAGTCAAATCCAGGCACTCCCTCTACTTGATGCCTGTGGAGGCACTGGGCAACCACCCACTCCTCAGCATTGAGCATCTCCCTAGTGGCTGGTCCCCATCCAGTGCCCCTGGCATGAGTGGCCATCCTCGCCATCTTACCACGCACCACGCTCCGCAGATCATTGATCTTTTTCAAGATCTCATTGGGGGTCCTGGTCTCCCTCCCCAATGCATTCACATCATCTGCGATCTCTTGCAGGATCTCCCTCCTCCTGGCCTACGTGGTGTGGACACTCTCAGGCCCCATACTCACGACCAAACATGTTTGCTGAAACTGGCCCGCGGACCAGTTTCAGCATACATGTTTGGTCGTGTGTAGTTACGAGCGTACAGAATTTCACCGTACATTTGCCCGCCGGGCCGTTTTTCAGCAGACATTTATTTCCAAACTTGTTTTAAAACCGTCCGCTCAAATCCTGTCCGAACGTACATGTTTGGTGGTGAGTACACAAAACCAACGTACAAAAACCCCGCGCATGCTCAGACTAAATGAGGCCACGGGAGCGCTCGTTCAGGTAAAACTCACGTTTCTTTGGGATATGGCACATTCGTCAATAGAAAGATTAATTCTAGCAATAGAACACTGAAGCAAAACACACAATAACCAATGCTTGATGCCGTCGTTTTATTCATTCTTCTCTTGCTATAACTAATCAGTTATTTAGCTCATGTTATTTCAACTGAGTTGTTCCATACTGAAAAGTGACATTTGTTAGCTGTGATGTAGTAAGATTTTTGCAAACTTTTATTGGCCCGACGTATCATATTTTTAGTGGTCCTCCACATTTCAAATTTTTTGCTTTTAATGTTTAATGGTTATCTTTCCCACTTTCTTTAGGTGTTTATAGTTATGTCACCATTTAGAATATTTTAATAGGAAATAGTTTTGATTTAGCTTTTGTTTGTATATTTAACATGATTTTTTTGAAGGTTGTTTAAATTGTCTACCATGTTGGCACACCAAATGACCCCCCCCCCACATGAGTTAGTGAATAGTTTAGATTAAACATTTTATTTGTTTGTAATGTTTGATGCCTAAAATAATACCCACAGTATTACAAACAATAGGCACGTTTTTCAAATCAACAAAAAGGCTTTTATTTGAGCAAATTATAAAAAGGATCAAAAACAGAATGGCAGCACTTGAACAGCTAGCAACATACATGCAAACTTGCATTTCAAACATGGTGAAGGATAAACTAGCCAACCTCAGGAAGCACACAAAATAAAATCTGAAGCAGCAGCACATAACCAAAGGAACCCAAGCTGTGGTAGTCCAAACAAGATGCCATTTGTGGGGGATCAAATGGAAGGCAGGGCATCAACGTCTCCTCTTCCTTGCAACCTTCCTTCCAGGCTGCCTTCCAGCGGGTCTTCCCTGGGCCCTTGCAGGTGGGGATGATGTGGCAGCAGGAGTATGGTGTTGAGCAAGCCGGGCCGGGTCACATAGCCCAGTGTCTGGGGTCAGCAGCTCCCTCTGCATCCACCAAAGGGCCTGGTTGATGATGCCCTTGGCCAATTGCCTCTGCTCCTCCGTGCCTTTATTGAGGTCATGTGCCACGGAGGCACTGTAGGCCTCAGTGGGGTTGAGGGGGGCCCTCATGATGGCACTCGCCTCCTGAATCATTTTCAGGCTGGCTTCCTCCACTGCCCCCAATTTCTTCTTACGGCCTGGTGGCCTAATATAAAGGGGAGGAGCCTGGCTGGTGGTGCTTGTCCTGGGGAGCTGCTGAACGCCACTGGGCCCGGCCTCCTCCTGGCTGCCACTGACCCCTTCGTCCTGGCTGACAGTGAGGAGAGGATCTGCCACCTCCTGGCTGGTCTCTTCTTCCTGTGTAAAAAAAAGGGACATGTTGTAATATATTTAGGAATATACTCACTCACATTTTCATGCTTGAATCTTATTTTTTGCCTTGAATTTAAACTTGAAAACAGACTCACCCTCTGACCCCTGCAGTTGTCATCCCTGACACCTATTTGTTTGCCCACGATTTTAGATTTTTACTTCCCAGCTTGTATTTTATTAACCAATATCAAGTCAAGAATCAAACAATAATTAAGATTATTACATAACTAGTTATGAAACTACTATACCTCATCATCGTAGAGGCGCAGATCTGCCTCTCTGTCAGCCAGGCCCTCTTCATCCGACTCTGCAGGGCTGTGGTGATCTGGGGAAGTCCCGCTGGGAGGTAGCGTGGAGGAAAGGTTGGGATTCAGACTTGACATTGATGCCCTGCCTTCCAGTTGATCCCGCAAAAATGACATCTGGTTGTAATACCACAGCTTGGGTTCCTTTGGTGGTCTTGCTGCTGCTCCAGATCTTAGCTGCTTTTGGTGAGCTTTGTACGCTCTCCTATATGTGCCCCTGAGGTTGGCAAGTTTATCCTTCACCATGTTGGCACTGCATTCTGGCACCCATGTCCTCATGTATGCTGCTAGCTGTTCAAGTGCTGCCGCTCGTACGTCCTTGTTATGATAATGGTCCTGCTTTGAATCCCACAGGATGGGCATTTCCCTGAATTTATCCAGCAAATGCTGGATAATGTCTTGGCTCTGCAGGAGATCCATTGGGAAATTAGGATTTACTCTTTTTTTTTCTAGATTGAAAAAATAAAAAGAAACCAAAAACACAATTAAAAAAAGCCTCAGCATTTACATTGATAGAATATGTTGTTTAAAAAGTAGTACCTATATAGAAATACAAACACAGTGTCTCTTGTTTAGAAAATGCTGGCCAGCTCTGCCCCATTGGTTGGTTTTAGATAACATTTTTTTTATACATGCCGCCCCTTTGGTTACATTGCAGGAAATAATATAAATCTACAACCATACACAATTATTACAAATGACAGCATTCATCAAGCCACTATTGCATGTGTAGATATCCTGCCCCTCAGCATTGATTACATGAAAGAAACTTCCTAATGACCTCTGTCCAACCAACACAGAACAATACTTGGCCTGATCTGAATACACCCTACATAATTGATAATGAGTCACAGCATTTTTGATCTCTCTATTTTGTGATGTCTACAAAAGCATTTGGGTATGAAAATCACATTCTGGTATCCAAGAGACATAATAGCTTAATAAAACTGTGCAACCAACAGACCAAACCCCCATCCCATTGCTCTACATTTTAGAGCCCGCTGCTGATCCCATGTTTAAATTTCTTACCTGCCTCTCTCACAATCCTCGTTTCTTCCGCTCGCTGAATTAACACGTAACCTACGTAATCACGTCAAGCGCCTTTTATACACTCCGCGTATGTATGAAACGCCGCCCTCGTCACCTTTGCCATGCCCCTAATCAATTGAAAAAGTAAATATGGCGTTAACTGTGTAGGTTCTGGAATCGCGCGAATATTCTCCGCGTAACGTACGTCAATACGTTGTTGGCATTCGCGACACTCCGCATATGCAATAATCCCCGCCCTCATCTCCGCCCCTGACGGGACATTTCCTCGTTTCCACGCCCCTAATCTCTGTGGGAAGGAAAGATGGCGATGTCACACGAGCGGGCACGGAGCTCTCATGGCGCAAGTGAAGGGACAGAGGCTGGACCGTCCCGATCCAGGCCTAAAAGATATAAAGCCACTAATATGGCGTTCGAAGAAATGGTGGAGTTGGTTTACATCATGAGGAGGAAGGATTATGATGGTGAATGTGGGCCCTACAAAACACCGAACCGTAGGAAGTCACACATAATGGACAAGGTGGCAAGGAGAATGAGGAGAATGTTTGGTGTCACCAGGTCAAAGGAGCAACTACGGAAGCGTTGGTCCGATTTAAAATTGAGGGAGCCACATCACATGAAGAAGATACTAAAAATTCTGCGTAAAAGTAAGTCCATATTATTTAAGGGGGGGGGGGAAATGTCTGCAATAATGTGTTGACATGTATTTTTTCACATCTGCCTCCTTGGCCTGCTTGTACTTTTGAACACGTGTAGATACTGTATTGTGTTTATGTCAAATAACAACCTTAAACAAATTTTGTGAAATAGTAAACACGCGTAATATGACATTGTTTAGCAAAAATGTGACGTTACTCCAGGAACAACACACCTGGACATGGCTGACTGGCCCCAAACTTGGTTTTCCAACATTGTTGACTAGCAAAATCACAGAAATTAAATTGAGTGAATGTGACAGGCAAACAAGATTCATTCTCCAAAATGCAAATAAAGCTGATGTTTTAACATCTTGAAATGCAAAGCACCTGTGTCTCAAAAATCTAAGTATATTTATTTGGAGGGTCGACGAGAATTAATGTTTTGGGGTGACATCCATTTGTGTCACTTCTTTGCAAAAAAGGGGCAGGATCAGAGCTTGGCCTAGAACTACGCCAAAAATGGAGGATTGCTGAAAGAATAAACAACCAAAAATCATCATAAATGTATCGTCTATGCAATGTGTGCGATTTATGATATCCAATATCTGTGTGCTGATGAGTATACCTTTTGTTTTTTATTATTTCTTATAGGGGAAAGAAGACGCCAGCAATTGGAGGAGGCAGAGAGGGCCAGACACCCGGAAAATCAAACACCTCCACATGTTGAGCAGGAGGAGGCTGGGGAAGGAAGAGAGGAGGATGTGGAAGGAGAAGAGGATGTGGAAGGAGAAGAGGATGTGGAAGGAGAAGAGGATGTGGAAGGAGAAGAGGATGTGGAAGGAGAAGAGGAAGGAAGAAAGGAGGAAGGAAGAGAGGAGGAAGAAGTTATTTTGGACTTAGAATTTATATCAGATGAAGGGCAAGTGGCGGAAGAACAATTTGGCGAATTGCAAGAAGGTGGATTGATGGATGAAGGAGGAGTCGAAGATGATGGGGAGGTGGTGGAAGAAGGAGGAGTGATAGAAGATGATGGGGAGGTGGTGGAAGAAGGAGGAGTGATAGAAGATGAAGAAATTGGGGATGTGGAAATTATCAGGCCATCAGGTCAGTGTCACCCCTATATTAATAGGGCCAAACATATGCAGATAGTCTGGAAATTATTTACATATTTTGAATGCCAATTTGTTTCTTTTTAGGGGATCAAGATGGAGTAGCACATTTTTCACGTGCAAGTGCTTCTATCATTATCCAGCAACTAATGGAGTGCAGCACGGAAATGGACATTATGCAGGAAAGGATGCTAGTCATGGAGCAGAATGTGCGAAATGTCATTTCAGAGTGTAGCACGGAAATGGAGAACATGCGACAAAGGATGCTAGTCATCAACCAAAATTACAAAAATATCATGGACATGATGGGCCGTGTCAAAGACTGAACCACAGAAGCCCATCCCCCGCCCATCCCCCGCCCACAAAACCCTTTTTAATTTTTGTACTTTATAATACGCCAAAATTTCTAAATGCACACACAGTGTGCCAATATGTGCTATCTGCCATCACAGACTATCTATTGTCTGTGCTTTGTGGGTACAAACCCCTCCTCGATCCTCAAGTAGTTGAGAGGAAGGGTTTGCTCCCACAAAACACAGACATTGATCACCCATGATGTCAGATAGCACATGTGGCCATTTGTCTGTTTAACCAATGACATTTGGCGAGTTTGCACTGAATGTGTGCATTTAGAAATTTTGGCGTGTTCCAGTGTGAAAGCACACCATCCATATGACTGACTGCTGTTATTTTTTTTAATTTTTGTTTGGTGTTGATCTTTTTTGGTTTGTAAATGTTTCCAGTTTCAGATCACAAAACGAACAATAAATCTCACCTAAAGAAAGAAGTTAACTAATTTTGGTAAAAAATTCAAAAATTTTTGTGTTGTGTTAAAATCTTGTTGAAAAAATTAGACACAAACAAATGACAAGCCCAAAAATTCTTGCGTATAGTTTCAGTGAAATTATTCTTACATTGTGTTTCGATCATTATTATTGATAATCACTGTCAATAAAGACAAAAAAATAAATAATTAAAAGCCAATATTTTGTCTCAAGAATTTGCAGGAAATGTTTTCTGCCTAAAAATACACATTTCTTGTTAAAAAATGAATAAACTAAAAAAAAAAATATGAGACATCAAAAGCAGAAAAATGAGTGGCTTCTTATTTCTAGACTGAATACCCAGTTTGTAGATGAGTGAATAATGTGCAAATGTGGTTAGTTAATACATCTGAGTAAGTAAATTTGGCACTAGAAGTGCACGATTTTTGGAGATAACCTGGAAGACAGAAAAATAGAGAAAAAGCAGTAATGACAAACAACTGTATAAAGTCCAATGGTCTAATTATTTATTAGTTGTGAGAATATTCCTTTCTTTGGGGGCCGAATTAGAAAGAAATATGATCTGGCATAGCAATGGCCCCCCGACCCATGAAGTACTCAACATATTTGTCGCGTACCTCACGAGCAGATTGGGGGGCCAAGCCAGCGCGACCAGTGTCCAGGCCAGGAATGTTCTCTGAGGGTAGTCCTGCCTCAGAGCCCATGGAGGCTAGGTACGTCTGGGAGTGCCTGCGTAGAAAATTGTGCAAAATGCAGCAGGCAAATATAATGGTGTTCAATTTATATTCCGCCAAATGTATCGATGTCAGGAACAGGCGGAACCGGTTGCTGAGGATCCCAAAGGCATTCTCGACTACCCTCCGAGCCCTGGACAACCGAAAATTAAACACACTCCTCTCTAAGGTGAGGGTCCTCTGGGGAAAAGGCCGCATTAGGTGAGGTCCAAGGCCGAAAGCCTCGTCCGCTAGGAACACAAACGGAAGTCCTTCCACATTATCTTCATCTGGTGGCAATGCCAGACCACCAGTTTGGAGACGATCATAGAAATCAGTCCGTGCGAACACTCCCCCATCTGACATCCGGCCGTTCTTCCCCACGTCCACATATAGAAACTCATACTGTGCCGACACCACCGCCATCAACACGATACTATGATAACCCTTGTAATTATAATAGTAGGACCCCGAGTGGGGTGGGGGCACAATGCGGACGTGTTTCCCATCTATTGCTCCACCGCAGTTAGGAAAATCCCACCGCTCGGCAAATTGGGAAGCCACAGACTGCCATTCCTGTGGTGTGGAGGGTAGCTGTGGGGACAAACAAAAAAAGAGATTTAGTACTTTGGCACATAAACATTGCAAACATAATCCTACAAGCATCCTTGTGCAACTTTACATTTTTAAAATAGCATTTGCAAATTATGAAGGGAGAATTTCGGGGCACAAATATATAGGCCCACTTAATTAATAAGAGACTCCACAGCCCTCTGATGGGGACAAAAAAACTTTGAAGGGGGGGTGGGGGGTGTTAAAACTGTTTTTAGAAAAAAAAAATAAAAAGTGGCATGGTGGGGGTTGGCCCGAAGATAGCATGCTGGACAGGTTAATATTGGGTAAGATCAAAATATGCAGGTAGGCCAAAATAAAAAGAACATGTAAAAGCTGATATCAACATGCATAGTGAGAAAAGGGAACGTTAGTTAAACACACAGCATATCTGGGAAATAAAATAAAAAGTTAGTTTGCCACATTATTAAAGACACATTGTGAGGTTAAAATGAGGAAACTTACCTTCATATACTCCTCGTGCATAACTTTAATGATGGCAGCACACGTGTCCGGTATGATGACCCCAAGCGCCTGCGGAGAGATGCCTGTCGAGAACTTGAGGTCCTGCAGGCTCCTCCCAGTCGCCAGGTACCGCAACGTGGCAATAAGCCTCTGCTCGGCCGTGATGGCTTGGCGCATCACAGTGTCCTGCCTCGTGATATAGGGGGACAGAAGATCCAGCAGACTGTTGAATACGGGGTCCGTCATGCGGAGAAAATTCCTATAGTCATTAGGATTATTCTCCTGGAGTTCCCTAAGCAGAGGCATATGTGAGAACTGGTCACGCTGGCGCAACCAATTCTTGGTCCAGAAACGCCTCCGCCCCCTGTTTCTGGCCAAAGTACTGGAATAATGAACATATCCAGCAGCCATCCCATAAACAGCACCAACTCGCGAAAATTGACGCTGCTGCTCCATCATGGCTTCAAACCGGCCGGCTGGTCAGTCAAGAACACACTCCAACAGAAAGCACAATCAAATCCAGCGGTACCTGCAAAGAACGCACGACACACAGATACGAACGCACAGTACGAATCTGCTAAGCAGAACGAACTGCACGCCTGTACCCGAATGCCAACTACGTACCCACAAGCACACGCACTGAACGAGAAAATACTACCTGCTAAAGCCTGGAGACCGAGAAGCGCGAATCAGCTCTAACCAAACCTTCACTAACACGAGCAAAGCCGTAACTAGCAAAAGCGGAACAGAGGGCGTCGCCATTGACTTTGGCCTTTCCCTTTATAGTGACGTCAAACGTGGATTACGTGCACGCGTTCAGGTCCGCAGGGAAATATCGTCCGCTGGTGTGTACAAGCCAGCGGGCCAAATGAAAAAACAGCCTTGTACGCCGGAAACAGCCCGTCGGACATTTCGAACGGACATGTTTGCTCGTGAGTACTCGGCCTCAGGCCCATGGAGATAACGATCATTCAGGGACATGGCCCTTCTCCTGTCGGGTATAATTGTGCTTGTGCTTCCTCTCTGCTGCTAGAGCTGACATGGCTCAAACAGAATAACCTGCACAAATACCTGCACAAAAAAGGACAAAAGCACCTTGCTTCAGGGGGGGGAACAAACGGATGTACTTTTGCACTGGACGGGCGCATGTCTGGGCCTATTTATGCCCTGGGCGTATCTCACTAATTACGCCGGGCCTAGTTCATATCTCACTGATTACGCCGGGCCGAGTTCTGAGCATGCGCAGAGAGGCGCTGAACATAGTCAGCATTATTGCGCATGCGCCGTCCGTTCGGCCCTTCATTTGCATGGGGTCACGGCTCATTTCAATGGAACACGCCCACTTCCTTCCCACTTTCAATTCCGCCGGCTTACACCTCATAATTTACGTTACGCCGGCGCATCGGCGGGCGCAAATACTCTGTGGATACGGTACTTGCCTCTCTAAGTTGACCTGGCGTAACGTAAATGAGATGCGCTACGCCGGTCTATATATGCGCCGATGTACGTGGATCTGCCCCTATACCTGCTCAACAAGGCTCTGGTAAACGTCAATCCCCCATAAATCCAACTTCCTCTAATTGGAACAGGGTCAAACAAAGCAAAGTTTGAGATAATCTCTTTACCTGAAGAAAAACGGCATCTTCTTTCAATTCTCTCCTGTTTCAATGGAAGAACTTTTTTTTTTTTTTTTGTGTTCCTTCCAGAACTTCCTATACTCAAATGGTCTGGACTCCAACCTCAGGGAGTAGTCACGATTAACTAAACTCAAATGGCCCTCTAAGGCTGAGTACTCACGAGCAGACATGTCCGATGAAACCGGTCCGCGGACCGTTTTCATCGGACATGTCTGCCCGTGGACTGCCCGGGGACTTCTGTTCGATGGCTGTACACACCATCAAACAGAGGTCCGCGCGTAAACAATACGCGGGGCGTGTCCGCGGTGTCGCCGCGTCGATGACGCGGTGTCGCCGCGACAATGACGCGGCGACGTGGGCGGCCTGCCTTTAAAATGCTTCCACGCATGCGTCGAAGTCATTCGACGCATGCGAGGGATGGCGGGCGGCCGGACATGTACGGTAGGTCTGTACAGACGACCGTACATGTCCGGGCGGACAGGTTTCCAGCGGACTGTTTTAAAGCAAGTCCAGGAAACAGTTGTCCGCTGGAAACCTGTCCGATCCGCCCGAAAATGGTCCACTCGGGCCTACACACGGCCAAACATGTCTGCTGAAACTGGTCCGCGGACCAGTTTCAGCAGACATGTTTGGTCGTGAGTACGGGGCCTTATAGTGACATTAGACTCAAAGATTTTCTATTACAGAAACATGTGAATGGTTCTATTCTGTAAACATTATAAATAACTTCATACCATGGTGGTGCTATATGCAAATAAATGGATCAATAAAAGTATGACTACCTAGTGCAGTATCCTTCACACACCAGTAGAGCAAAGATAAACATAAAAAAAAATGCTCAAAATGTCAAGAAAAAACATGGCATATCCATGAACTGTGGTAGTGTGTATTCAGTAGCCATGGTATGACTAAGTCTAAATATTACATGCCCCTATTATCCGGGGTGTATAGCTGGTTCAGAAGACAAAACAGCACAACAAAGTAATGGTTGACCACACGTGAACTTTTTTATTCAACAGAATCACAATGAGATATTTAAGGAATGAACTGCTACAAATAACACAGTGGTTTCCTGATTGAAATAGCAATGACTTTATAGGGGTACTTTGTTGGGCCATACGTGTAAAATAACTTTTGAACTGGTAATAAGAATTTTTGTAATTGTATGTGAAGTATTGGTATATGAACATTGACAATGAATATTGACACCCGCAACTGTTTCTCTGTGAGTGGAACTCAACATAAGATATCCAAAGCTAAAAAGATGACATTTAAAGTGTTTGCAAACCTCTGAGATTAACCTTGCCTCTATCCCAAGCTCTGAGTGTGATTTCTGTCGGTATTCCTATTCATCCACTATCTGCATAATTCACTTTTGACAGTCTATCCAGGGGGTGACTGGTAGATCGCAGTCTGGGTTTGCTGACCCTCCATCCCAGAGCATCAAACAGAGTGCAATGCAAGGGGGTGGGCCTGGGATGGGAGGGGGGAGCGGATAGACAACCAGCATTGTTGGCCCCTTTTTTTTTCTTGTTTTGTTGGGTCCCTACCGGAAGGTGGTGGGAAGAGGGAGCGGGGGGCAATAATGAGAAGTAAGTTAAAGCGGGGGTTCACCCAAAAAACACATTTTTAACATTAGATTCAGGCGAGTTGTTAGAAGCACAATCAGGTGTTTTTTTTTTAAATCATTGCAGTACACATACCGTTTTAGAGATAGATGTTCTCCGCGGCTTCCGGGTATAATCTGCGGGACTGGGCGTTCCTAATTGATTGACAGGCTTCCAACCATCGCATACAGCGCGTCACTGAAAGAAGCCGAACGTTGGTGCGCAGGCGCCAACATGGTCCAGGAAGCTTGAACACCGCGTTGCAAGCACGCCCCGGCCAGGTAGCCGGTAGCGCCATGATGTGGCCACTAGTGATGGATGAACATCTGACGGGGAGGTTAGCGAACGCTAACCGCAAACTTTCTCAAATGTTCGCGAACAGCAAGTTCACGGCGGGCCCCATTGACTTTAATGGCAGGCGAACATTAAAAACCTGCAGGTCATATTTGCAGCCACAAAATACTTACTAGCTGTGCACAAATAGTCCCACAACATGGACACTGACCTACCAGAAGTATTAAGCGAAAAAAACGGATACAGAAGTAAGTGTCGGCCATTACAGGCCCCAAAAAATTTGCCCACAGGCGTTCACCTGACAGCAAACAACTTTGTATTCTGTGGCTGGTGGTACATTAGGCATTTACCGGATACAGAAGTGTGTGCCGCCCATTACAGGCCCCAAAAATTAGCCCACAGGCGTTCACCTGACAGCAAACAACTTTGTATTCTGTGGCTGGAGGTACATTAGGCATTCACAGGATAAATAAGTGCAGGCCCCAAAAATTAGGCATTCAATGGACATAAGACAGGGACCATGAAATGTTATGGGTGGTGGCGGATATTTGTGGCCTGTCATGAGGAATTTGAATCAAACCTGGTCTACTGGTCACATGTGTTGAATTCCTCCGAGATCCATGCTTCATTCATGTAAGGTAGCCAACACTGTCTATGTGAGCTAGGCGAGTGTGCTTATCGGTCACGACCCCCTCCCCCTGCTGCGCTAAAAGTCCTTTCGGACAGGACACTGGACGAGGGGCAAGCCAACAGTTCCATTGCAAATTGTGCAAGCTCTGGCCAGAGGTCAAGCCTGCCCACCCAGTAGTCCAGGGGTTCATAATTTCTCAGTGCGTCCACATAGGACGTTAACCCGATGTAGTCGGACACCTGTCGATCTAGACGTTCCCTGATGCTGGATCCGGGGGAAACAGCTGTCAATGGGTCGGCTGAAAGAATGATCTTGTATCATTAGTGACCAACGCATCTTCAAACCGCCCTCTTCTTGCAGGCGCTGTTGGATTGGTACCCGCAACTGTTTCTCTGTGAGTGGAAATTCCTCTGCCAGCGCACGCAAAAGCAGAATGCAGCATTTCTCGAAGCAAGGCCTGGAAGTGCTGCATTCTGATGCAGCCCTCTGTGATGGTGGTAACATTTCCGCCATTTTTTGTTTGTACCGGGGTCTAAGTACGTTGCCACCCAGTACTGGTCCTTGCCCTTTATGCTTTTTATACGGGGGTCCCTCTTAAGACACTGGAGCATGAAGGCCCCCATTTGCACTAAACTGGAAGCAGTGTAGTGGCCTGGCTCCTGCTCATCATCCAGGATAATGTCATCCTCGTTCTCCTCCCCCCATCCACGGACAACACCAGGGATCCCAGAAAGGTTTAAAGCATGCTCTTCTTGCTCCTCCTCATCCGCCCCACTTCCCACTTTGGCTCCGGCCTGGTGCTCCTGCCCTACCCCTACCACCCCCGTGGAAGGGCCTGCCTGTCATTTTTTAAATGACCCTGTGACAAAAGTCTCTAGAGAAGCGCAGTATATGTGGAAGAAGGTATATAACACCCCGCTTCAATCTGTCGTTTTGGGGGGCCACTGGTTTATCGCACCAGTTATAAAACGTTCTTTTCAGTAACTTTTGTCTCTGTGTGTAGCTGAGGTAAAGCAGAAAAACAGAAAAAAAAATTCTGCAGTACCCAAATACACTAATATGAAAGTATATTTTTATATGACACCCTGCTTCAATCTGTCGTTTTGGGGGGCCACTGGTTTATCGCACCAGTTATAAAACTTTTTTTCCAGTAACTGTGTGTAGCAAGAGGTAAAGCAGCAAAACAGAAAAGAAAATTCTGCAGTACCCAAATACACCACCAGTCACAATTCTGCACAATACAAATTCACTATAATATGCTTTCTATATTAGAAAGTATATTATAAGTGTATTACACCCCTATATACTGCACACCAAACAATAGTACACCTATACCAGTCCTTAAAAGGACTTTTGTGGACCTGTTAGCTAACGATTTGTGTCACTACAGTCTGTCCCTGCTCCACACAGCAACCTCTCCCTACACTGACAAAAAGAAGAATGTAAAATGGCCACCAGATCAGGTCTATTTATAAGGTAGGGGGTATGTCCATGTGCTGAAATGTCTCAATTGGCTGTCCTGTACCACCTGATGGATGTGTCATGGGTCAAAGTTCTTCTCAATGTAAAATTGCGGACGGGCGCGAATATCGGGAGATGTCCGCCTGTTTGGCGAACCGCGAACGAGCAAAGTTCGCTGCGAAACAACCGCCAAGCCATCTCCAGTGGCCACCCTAAAGGTGGGTGCCACACTGGAAGAAAAACCCCAGACTAATGGCGTCTGCCCCATAAATACCCTCCCCCAGCATGCATAGCGAGGCTCAAACCTCCTGATTGGCTGCTGGGGAAAAGCACCCAAACCTTGACTCCACTGCTGCCATCTACTGCACTGGGGTGGGAAGAACACCCCAGTACAACAGAATGAGCCCACAGTACAGCCAAGCTGAGACAGAGACCTAGTTTTAAACATAACAATTTGGATCAGAGTCTACTAATGCTCTGATCACCCTCAAAATTTCAATAGCGCCAGTACTTGGAAGTAACCAGGCGCTACATATAAAAAATATTTTTTCACTTTAAGCATTATTAAAATAACTGCTCCTGAAAAAACGGCCAATTAAAAAAAAAATCGCATTGATACATGTCCCCTGGGGCAGAACCCAGGTCCCCAAACACTTTTTATGACAATAACTTGCAAATTAGCACTTTTAATTTTTCATGTTCGTGTCCTATAGACGCAAACAGTGTTCGCGCGTCCGAAAAAAATTTTTTTGCATGTTCTGCTGCGAACCGAACCGAGGGGTGTTCGGCTCATCCCTATTGGCCACCGTGCTGCAACTTAGTTTCAGGGTCTTGGCAATCTTCTTATAGCCTATGCCATCTTTATGTAGAGCAACAATTCAATGTTTTTTTTTTTCAGAATCTCAGAGATTTGTTTGCCATGTGGTGCCATGTTAAACTTCCAGTGACCAGTATGAGAGAGTGAGAGCAATAACACCAAATTTAACACAACTGCTCCCCATTCACACCTGAGACCTTGATATGCCGCCTACACACGATCGGATTTTCCGTTGGAAAAACCTTGGATGGTTTTTCCGACTGAATTCCGCTCAAGCTTGCATACACATGGTCACACAAACGTTCTCTAAACTTTCGACCATCAAGAGCGCGGTGACATACAACACTACGACGAGCCGAGAAAATTAAGTTCAATGCTTCCGAGCATGTGTCGAATTGTTTCCGAGCATGCGTCGGAATTTTGCGCGTCGGAATTGCTACAGACGATCGTATTTTCCGATAGGATTTTTTTCCGCCGGGAAAATTTGAGAACCAGCTCTCAATCTTTTGTTGCCAGAAATTCAGACAGCAAAAGTCTGATGGAGCCTACACACGGTCGGAATTTCTGTTCAAAAGCTCAGATCTGACTTTTGCTGTCGGAATTTCAGATCGTGTGTACAGGGCATTACACTAAGGCCCCGTACTCACGACCAAACATGTCTGCTGAAACTGGTCCGCGCACCAGTTTCAGCAGACATGTTTGGCCGTGTGTAGGCCCGAGCGGACCATTTTCGGGCGGATCGGACAGGTTTCCAGCGGACAACTGTTTCCTGGACTTGCTTTAAAACAGTCCGCTGGAAACCTGTCCGCCCGGACATGTACAGTCGTCTGTACAGACCTACCGTACATGTCCTGCCGCCCGCCATCCCTCGCATGCGTCGAATGACTTCGACGCATGCGTGGAAGCATTTTAAAGGCAGGCCGCCCACGTCGCCGCGTCATTGTCGCGGCGACACCGCGTCATCGACGCGGCGACACCGCGGACACGCCCCGCGTATTCTTTACGCGCGGACCTCTGTTCGATGGTGTGTACAGCCATCGAACAGAAGTCCCCGGGCAGTCCCCGGGCAGACATGTCCGATGAAAACGGTCCGCGGACCGGTTTCATCGGACATGTATGCTCGTGAGTACTCGGCCTTACAAGTCACATGACACCGGGGAGGGGAAATGGCTAATTGGGCCCAATTTGGACATTTTCACTTAGGGGTGTACTCACTTTTGTTGCCAGAAGTTTAGACATTAATGGCTGTGTGCTGAGTTATTTTGAGGGGACAGCAAATTTACACTGTTATACAAGCTGTACACTCACTACTTTACATTGTAGCAAAGTGTCATTTCTTCAGTGTTGTCACATGAAAATATATAATAAAATGATAACAAAAATGTGAGGGGTGTACTCACTTTTGTGAGATACTGTTCATATACAGTGTGTATATATGTATATATATATATACAGTATATATATATACAGATCAGATAAACTAGATGAATCCAAAGTGTTTTTCGTAATTGTATCATTTACATGTTTTGCATTATATATATAATGCAAAACATGTAAATGATACAATTACGAAAAACACTTTGGATTCATCTAGTTTATCTGATTTGTTAAAATAAAATAGGCATATGACCAAAATTGAAATTATACTTTATTTCACCTCTAAAATGTTGTATAAACAGAATATCTGGTCACTTATTTACTATGTATGCCATATGCAGCTATAAGCAACTCAACGACCCATATCAGTGAGAACAACTACAAACAGTACAGTTAGAACAAGACAAATGCTGATCTACACCTAAGACAAAGTAATAATTACCTATCTGTGCCAGGACATTTAGTCAAAGTGGATAAAGGCAAAATATTTAATAGTAGAATGATAAATACCAAAGCGACCTTTCCCAACTCCTGGGCCATTAGCTTGTGTTTCCAATATAAATAACATTATATAAGAATTGATTGCTCCAGTTTCATGCAACCGCACATGTTCTTACCAAGGACACTATCAGAGAGAACAGAAGATCCAACTTTATCAGGTTCATGAAGTCATCTGGCCAGCTATTAGTTTCGATTTCCCAAGGGTTCAGCAAACCTCCCCCAGTCAGTCTCCTTCCCCCACAGTTAGAAACACTAGGCAGGGTACACATTTAACCCCTTCCTCGCCCCCTAGTGTTAACCCCTTCCAGTCACATTTATACAGTAATTAGTGCATATTTATAGCACTGATCGCAGTATAAATGTGAATGGTGCCAAAAATGTGTCAAAAGTGTCCGATGTGTCCGCCATAACGTTGCAGTCCCAATAAAAATTGCAGATCGCCACCATTACTAGTAAAAAAATAAATAATAAAAAATAATAATTCTGTCCCCTATTTTGTAGGCGCTATAACTTTTGCGCAAACCAGTCGCTTATTGCGATTTTTTTTCTTTTTTTTACCAAAAATATGTAGAAAAATACGTATAATATTGGGCTATTTATTATAGCGACAAGTAAAAAATATTGAATTTTTTTTTCAAAATTGTCGCTCTTTTTTTGTTCATAGCGCAAAAAATAAAAACCGCAGACGTGATCAAATACCACCAAAAGAAAGCTCTACTTGCGGAGAAAAAAGGACGTCAATTTTGTTTGGGAGCCACGTCGCATGACCGTGCAATTGTCAGTTAAAGCGACGCAGTGCGGGAAGCTGAAATTTCACCTGGGCAGGAGGAGGGTATATGTGCCCAGTAAGCACGTGGTTAAGCGAGTGCATTGTTGGTTCACTAACCTTTTCCTTCGATTTCCCTTCTAAATGATTTTTTTCTTTGTCTGAATTTCTCACTTCCTGTTCCTCCTCAGTAAGCTGTTCTGGATGACTAACCACCATTATGGGGGCAATCTTACCGAGAAGAAACAGGAAGTGAGAAATTCAGACAAAGAAAAAAAACATTTAGAAGTGAAATTGAAGGAAAAGGTAAGTGAACCAACAATGCACTAGCTTAAAGGAACCTATTTAGAAAATAAAAAACAAACCTTTACAACCCCTTTAATCCCATTGTCCGAGTCTAATGGGGGGGGGGGATAAAACCTGTGTAGCAGTACCCCCATGGGGGCTGCTGATTGACTCTATACCCCACTGGCCACCCTGTCTTACCTCTGACACCTTGGGTTCCTTTGTAAAATACCACGTTTGTAATAAGGAAATCTCAGACAAAGTCACTGAACCACTCAAAGAATGTTTACTATGGTAAAAGATAACACAAGGAAATGGTACAATTAAACACTGAATGAACACAGGTTATGATTGTCAGAGGTATCGGTTCAATGCAATGATATCATACACTTGCACCCAATAGCAACCTGATGAGGGTATATGTGAACAGGTGCACAGGGAGATAGATCCTCAATACTTTTAACACATGTATTGAATACCTTCCCACTGAGACCTCAACACACAGACCAATGCACTATGAAAATGCACAAACAGTGAGTAATATAATACAAGTTCTAACTATATCTCACTAAATGGCTCCCTCTAGGTTGTAGTTCAGAGCAATTCTCCAATGTAGAGCAGTAAAGCCTTGTAAAGGATTAAAGCTGTGAATGTTCCTCAAATTCCAGTTTGTCTTCAGCTAGCTTATATTATACTGCAGTGTTGAGTTGTGTGATTATTTGTAATCCAAAAGAAACAGAGAAATAGAAATAACTGTGGAATAAGATGCTATGAATTTCTTAGCTGAAGAACTGTTCCCACTTGTAATTCCTTTGATGTGTGAGTAATACAGTACTCAGCTTACAGCGCAGGGGAGAAAGACAAAGCCCCAAAGTCTGGTTGTAAGATGCTTAGGTGCAGCAGATCCACAGCCGTGGAACTACAGGTCTCAGCAGCAGTCTGTAGGAAAGAAACTCACTCAGCCGTCACTTTCTCCAAAGTCTTATTAAATCCCAGCCCATCCCTTATACTTTGACTCCCTTTGAGAGACTTTGTAGAGCCAGGCCCCATTCTCTGGGCCTGATATCGCTGATATATTCGGCTGTGATATCTATAAAGAGACCCCCATTGAGGCCCTATCATCTTCAATGGGAGAAAAAATTGGGGAAGTAGTTGGACCCTGAAGACTGGCAGGCAATGACAATAGCTTTGTCCAAGTGCTCACGTAATGTGTTAATCTTGGAAAATGCCTATAAAGTATTGTACAGGTGGTACTACACACCGGCTAGACTAGCTCGCTTTATTCCAACATACTCTCCGCTAAGGATGAGCCGAACACCCCCCTGTTCGGTTCGCATCAGAACTTGCGAACACACCAAATGTTTGTGTGAACTTTAGAACCCCGTTAAAGTCTATGGGACTCGAACATTTGAAATCTAAAGTGTTAATTTTAAAGGCTAATATGCAATTTATTGTCCTAAAAAGTGTTTGGGGACCTGGGTCCTATCCCAGGAAACATGTATCAATGCAAAAAAAAGTTTTAAAAACTGCCGTTTTTTCAGGAGCAGTGAATTTAATAATGCTAAAAGTGAAACAATAAAAGTGTAATATTACTTTAAATTTCGTACCTAGGGGGGGGTGTAAAGTCAGCATGTGAAAAAGCGCATGTTTCCCTTACATAGAACTGTCCCTGCACAAAGTGTCATTTCTGAAAGGAAAAAAGGCATTTAAAACCGGCTTTGCGGCTATAATGAATTGTCGGCTCTGGCGTGGATTTTAAGGGGAACTCCACCCCAAATTTTAAAAAAAAATGGCGTGGAGTCCCCCTAAAAATCCACACCAGACCCTTATCCGAGAACGTTAACCTGGCCGGCCGCAGAAAAGAGGGGGGGACAGAGTGCGGCCCCCCTCTCCTGAACCGCGCCAGGCTTTTCGAATTTGCCGCAAACACCCCTAATTGTTCGTTGTTCGGCGAACAGGCAATGTCATGAGTTCGACTCAAACTCGAAGCTCATCCCTACTCTCCGCTTTGTTTTCGGGGATGCTCCCAGGAGGGCTCCATGGCACATACTTGGTGGTCATGCCCGCGGGCATGCAGACTGTGGGTCAGGGTATGCTCCCTCGCAACCTGTTTGAAATTAATCATAAACTGGACCCTTATGAAGCTCCCCTTGGTAAGCCTATCGTTGAATTACTGCGTCCGGAACGAAAGCTAGCCCAACATCTCTTTACTGCAACTAAATTGACAATTGCAAGAGTATGGAAAACTCCCACACTAAGCTTTGAGGCAGTGAAGAATCGCCTGAATGATGTCATGGTTAATGAGAAGCTGACGGCTGTTCTTTCTAATACGTATGACAAGTTTCTTAAAGGGGTGTTCCAGTCATTTTTAATGTTTATTAAAAGTCAGCAGCTACAAAAAGTGTAGCTGCTGGCTTTTAATAAACACACACTCACCTGCTCCACGTTCCAGCGACGCGCCGGCCGGGGCTCCGCTCCTCTCCGGCCGGCGTCTTCATTTTAAGTGTGGGCATCCGGCCGTGACAGCTTTCGGCTTCACGGCTAGGCATCCAATGCGCATGCGCGAGCGGCGCTGCGCCATCCGATTGGACAGGCGATCGTCTGGGAACTGTCACGTGCCCCAGGCGATCGCCTACAGGGAGGGGCTGCCAAAAGGCGATATGACTATGATTAGCAGCCCCTCGGCGGAAGGAGGAAGTGGGACAGGAAGTCCCACTCCTCCTGAAGCCCCCAATTCCCCCCCAAAAAAATGACATGCCAAATGTGGCATGTAAGGGGGCGAGGAGTGGATTAAGCGGAAGTTCCAATTTTGGGTGGAACTCTGCTTTAAGGTTTGGCAACCTTTGACTAATACTATCACCCTTCTAGGTTTGACGCTACATTACTATCAATGTAGGACTCCTCTTGCGTGCACCCCATAGACCCCCTACCCCCTTTCTCTTTCTGTACTTCTTTACCCCCTGCCCTCCTTCTCTTTCTGCTCTATTTTTTCTCCTCTTCATCTCTTTTACCACCTCTTCTTTCTCTGTCAACCCTTTCTACTCTTTTCTCGAGGATGCTAATCTTCAGGTTCTATTGTTGTGTATTGTAAACTCATTCTACAGGTTTACAGACAGCTGGGCATGGCCTAATGCCACGTTGTTTTTAAAAAATGTCATTTAAAATGATGGTGTGTGGGCTTCACATCATTTTTCAGGTTCTGAAAAACGACAAGAATGTTTTTCGAACATGCTGCATTTTTTAACGTCGTTTTAAACGATGGTGTTTTTAGGTTGTAAAAAAAGATCGTGTGTGGACTAAAACGACGTTAAAAACCCGTGCATGGGGAGCTGCGGTGGCTCAACGCGATTGGCACTGCGCTGACAAGCCATTCACCTCTGCAGCTAGGGGTTCGGATCCCGGTCTCGGCTACATGTGAATTGAGTTTGGTGGTCTCAGCCCGGCTCCCGGTGGGTGTGCTTTGCGAGGTAAGCCTGTGCTTAGTGCGCCCACCAACCCCCCCCCCCCCCCCACAAAAACCACCACACTTACACGCACTCGAAATTGAGTTAACATGCACGCACTTTGACCACGCAGTCTCTAAAAAGAGAGGCGAAGGACTAACGGGGCTGGTTGATCGGGCTCGATCCTCTCACTCCCTTATAGGGAGTCCCTCTGCCCTGTTGGGCTTCAAAGCGGAGCAGGTAGGGCGGGCTGTGTGGGAGGACCCCCTCACACACCCGCCATTGCCACCCAGGGCATGGAGAAAGGTGGCAGATTGCCTCCGGGGGAGGCCTGCCTACTCCCAACTCCTGCAGTCCGGCTCCTCTCTCGAGTACACGCACAAAATACACTTTAAAAAAAAAAAAAAAAACACGTGCATGCTCAGAAGCAAGTTATGAGACGGGAGCGCTCGTTTTGGTAAAACTACCATTCATAATGGAGTAAGCACATTCATCACGCTGTAACAGACAGAAAAGCGTGAATCGTCTTTTACTAACACGGAATCAGCTAAAAGCAGCCCAAAGGCGAACGGAACTTCCCCTTTATAGTGCCGTAGTACGTGTTATACGTCACCGCGCTTTGCTAGAGCATTTTTTAAAAACGATGGTGTGTGGGCAACGTCGTTTTAATGATGAAGTTGGAAAAACTTAGTTTTTTCTACATGCCGAAAAACTTCGGTTTTTTTCATGCCGAAAAATGATCATGTGTACGCGGCATAAGTTTTGGGCCCACTGGTTCCAAGGACTTTTTCATTTGTGTTTGGCATGAGATCACAGCTCATATTTTCTTTATGCTGGTTGAGGCTTCTAGGCCCTGATTCACTTTGTATTTCATGTGTTGTAACACTATTGTAAACCTGTACTGTCGGTTTGTATGACAATAAAAGTATAAATAAATGTATGACACTGACTGGCAACATGGGTACTGACCGGCCATAATATGGGATTAAAAAAGTGATGCCCAGCAATGCCATCAGAGCCACCCCTCAGTGCCCATCAGTGCCACCCCTCAGTGTCCAATAGTGCCACCTCTCAGTGCCCATCTATGCCCAGTGCCCACCTATCAGTGCCCATCTGTGCCACCCATAAGTACCCATGAGTGCCCATAAGTGCCACCTATGAGTGCCCATCAGTGCCGCATACCAGCGCCGCCTATCAGTGCCCATCAGTGCCGCCTATCGGTGCCCATCAGTGCCACCTCATCCGTGCCCATCAGTGCCACCTCATCGGTGCCCATCAGTGCCGCCATATGGAAGAAGAAAACTTTCTTATTTACCAAAAAATTAACAGAAAAAAATAAAAACTTTTTTTTTTCAAAATTTTCGGTCTTTTTTTAGTTGTTGCGCAAAAAATAATAATCGCAGAGGTGGTCAAATACTACAAAAAGAAAGCTCTATTTGTGGGAACAAAATGATAAAAAAATTGTTTGGGTACAGTGAAGCATGGCCGAGCAATTGTCATTCAAAGTGCGACAGCGCTGAAAGCTAAAAATTGGCTTGGGCAGGAAGGTGCGTAAGTGCCTGGTATGAAAGTGGTTAAAGCACACAGAGCTTTGGGTCTTTTCCAAGAGTGAAGAAGTCCAGCCTGAGGGGGGCACGCTGCCCCCTCAGGCACAGGCTGCCACATGAAGTAATGCAGAGACCCAGATGTTTAGAAAAAGCTGACTGAGGGGATCTGTCTGGTATCACTGGAGGGCATTGCTTGGAAGGGGCATCCATCTGTCCTTGTGAGTACAAACATTGCTGGATCTTGGGGACCTTGTGCTCTAGCTACCCCTCTGGTACTCTCTGCTCTGCCCCCACCCCACTCTTTGGAGAAAGAGACTGTTGTGTGCCTGGCTGCGGGGCTGAAGTTGGGAAGGCCTGGACAGTATTTCTTGTCGCTCCTACAAGAGTAGCGCTACACATATTACAGAAAAAAATCTTTGCTTTTTGAGTTCAGGTCCACTTTGAAGGCTGTTTGCAGCTAGTAAATGCAGGATGTTGCTAATTTTCTAGAATCTATAGATGCTGGTCAGCCTAGAGCAAGAGGAAATGACTGAACTGTGACTTCAAGCGGTTGTAAAGGTTTGTTTTTTATTTTCTAAATAGGCTTCTTTAACCAGTAGACTACCGGCCGCCGTCAACGATAAGCCTCTCGTTCTGGGAGGACGTCATATGACGTCCTCGCCTTCCCGAGCCACTAGGGGGTGGGCACGCCCCCGGCGCGTCACTGGGTACCTGATGCCCGTGCCCTGGCGGCTGCGATGGCCACCTGATGCCCGTGCCCTGGCGGCCGCGATGGCCGCCGGGCACCTGCGATTACCCAGTAACTGAACAGGACCGTGGATCTCTGTGTGTAAACACAGAGACCCACGTCATGTCAGGGAGAGGAGACATATGGTGTGTCCCTTGTACATAGGGACACAGATCGGTCACCTCCCCCAGTCAGTCCCCTCCCCCTACAGTTAGAATCACTCACTAGGGTACACATTTAACCCCTTGATCGCCCCCTAGTGTTAACCCCTTCCCTTCCAGCCACATTTACACAGTAATCAGTGCATATTTATAGCACTGGTCGCTGTATAAATGTGAATGGTCCCAAAATAGTGTCAAAAGTGTCCGATGTGTCCACCATAATGTCGCAATCACAATAAAAATCACTGATCGCCGCCATTACTAGTAAAAAAAATAAAAATGCAATAAATCTATCACCTATTTTGTAGCCGCTATAACTTTTGCACAAACCAATCAATATATTTTACCAATTTTACCTACTAAGGAGAAACAGGAAGTGAGAAATTCAGACAAAAACAAACAAACATTTAGAAGGGAAATCGAAGGAAAAGTTAAGTGAATCAACAATGAATTACTTTAACCCCCCTGGCTGT
Organism: Rana temporaria; assembly: GCF_905171775.1. Lineage (NCBI taxonomy): Eukaryota > Metazoa > Chordata > Amphibia > Anura > Ranidae > Rana > Rana temporaria. The sequence goes on along the minus strand of NC_053491.1, from coordinate 38,412,764 downwards.
ATTCCCGAGTCTGACTCTGGGTTACATTTTTTTGCTGCGATCGGTAACCCCGGGTCAGACTCGGGCTCGCCTCGCTGAATCCACAGGCAGTGTTTACTTACCTCGTCCCTGGATCCAGCGATGCCACGGCGCTGTGTGAGCGAGCGGGTGCTCGCTCGATTCACACAGTGCCTCTGTGTGCCGCCGATCTCCGTTCCCTGCGACGTTACGACGCACGGGGGCGGAGAACGGCGCCAAATTCAAAAAAGTAAACAAACACATTACATACAGTATACTGTAATCTTATAGATTACAGTACTGTATGTAAAAAATACACCCCCCCCCCCTTGTCCCTAGTGGTCTGCCCAGTGTCCTACATGTTCTTTTATATAATAAAAACTGTTCTTTCTGCCTGCAAACTGTAGATTGTCCATAGCAACCAAAAGTGTCTCTTTATGTCAAAAATAGTTTTAGAGCAGCTAGAAAACAGCGATAATAAATTATAATCACTTGCAGAATTGAGCGATAGCGATTTGTGTGGAAATTCGTCATAAAAAAATAAAAGTAATGACAGCGACAATTCTGCAACTGAGCAAATTTCAGTGTTTTTGAGTTGATTACATTATTGAATAATTTTTATTATAATTATATTATTATTTGTTAGAATTATTTATAATTATTTATTATATTATAATTTATAATTTTGTTTTTAAAAAAATTTCATACCCGGGATGCCTACTAGACTCTTGTTTGGTCAGATTTAAGTGAGTTATTCCTAAGAATTACAGGCCTACAGTATAAAACGCCAAATTTCCTTGCAAAATAATGGTACCGCTTTCAGCACCTAAAATCTGAAATAATAATACCGCCAGGGTGGTTAAAGGAACCTATTTAGAAAATAAAAAACAAACCTTTACAACCCCTTTCAGCATAAATTCTTTACTGAAAATTTTACATTAGGAGATTAAGAGCACAATAAGGAACACGCTCAATACCTTTCAAAATGAGTAATCATACAGGTTAGGGTGAGAAGGGACTAAAGGAATGAAAAAGCCCTTCAACTTAATCAGTTCAAAGCACAGTAAAGCCTTCTTAAAACAGAAGATATTCACATGTGTCATTCCATTAAATATTCAAACAAAAAAAGAAAGAAAGAAAACTATTCTTCTTTTCGGGACAATGAAAGGAACTATAAATCGTTCCTTTGTGCCCTAACATTCCTCCATACCCTATAGTGTAAATAAAGCCTAATATAGAGACACGTGAGGCGCGGGCTTGTAAGGTTGTGGGTGGAATTTATGTGTCACCTAGGTTTCTTACCTACACAGTGTAAGGGGCTTCAGAATTTGTGCCTGCTGGAGAGAAAATAGGCTCAGAGCTTAGTAAGTTCTGGTTTTAATCCTGGAGCCCGGAGACTTTTTAGAGCTTTGGGTGGAAATAAATCCTCAATTCCATCTAAACCTAGATTCATTTATAGGAGAGCTCCGGGGTTGAGGAATAAAATAGCAAGAAATGTGCGGGACCCCCCAAAAAAACATCCGTATACCGCATTTATCGCGGTATAACGCGCTCCCGCGTATACCGCGCACCCCTAAAGTAGCCCTGCATCCCGTGGAAAAAACGTTTTTTTGTACTTACAGTTTTGGTGTCTTGCGCGGCGTCCATCGGCGGCCTCGTCGGGTCCGGCGTCCGTCTGCGGCTTCGGGTGTCCTCTTCGTCGGGTCCGGCATCCTTCTGCGGCTTCGGGTGTCCTCTTCGTCGGGTCCGGGGTCCGTCTGCGGCTTCGGGTGTCCTCTTCGTCGGGTCCGGCGTCTGTCTGCGGCTTCAGGTGTCCTCTTCGTCGGGTCCGGCGTCCTTCTGCGGCGTCCTCGCGTCCTCCCCGCTCGTTTCCCGCGCCGAGTTTGAATACTGCGCCGACATATACAGAGCACAGTACACTCGTGTATTGTCGGGCAGGCTCGGCAACTCTCGCGCTGACGTCCTGTACGTCCAGGACGTGAGCGCGGAAGGAGCCGAGACTGCCCGACTATACCCGAGTGTACTGCGCTCGGTATATGTCGGCGCAGTATTCAAACTCGGCGCGGGAAAGCAGGTATCGGCGTATACCGCGCACCCACGATTTTGCCCTGCATTTTCAGGGCAAAAAAGTGCGTGGTATACGCCGATAAATACGGTACTTTTCTGGATGGCTCTGGATTCCATTTCTGCATGAGATGCAATGCGTGCAGAATTACCAGGAGATCAGGGGACTCCAAGAAAATTAGTCATTTCAAATCTAAGGTTACCCAAGAGAATTTTAAAATAAAACCATTTATCACATGTGATTCAGATCATGTGACATATGTGCTGGAGTGTCCCTGTTCCCTTCAGTACGTAGGACGGACTACGAGGAAACTGAAAATTAGGATAAATCAACACCTTAGAAATCTAAGGAAAAGATTCCCTAATCACAGTGTCTCAAGGCATTTCAAACAGTACCATAATAGTGATCCCTCACTTTGCCACTTCTATGGAATTGATCGGATCTCTAAACATCGGAGGGGAACACATATGAAGAAAAGAAGTTTCTAAAAATGAAACCAACCTTGGTATGAACATTGAGTTAGATCTCAATTGTTTCCTCTCCAATGATTAAGATCTATTATGTTTGCCTTTTTGGTAATAATGGGCCAGATTCTCAGAAGAGTTACGACGGTGTATCTCAGGAAACACCGTCGTATCTCTGTTTTTTGACCCGTGTATCTATGCGAGTGATTCCTAGAATCATTTTCGCATAGATACGGCCAAGATCCGACAGGTGTAAGTGACTTACACTGTCGGATCTTAAATGTAATTCGCCACTGGCCGCTAGGTGGCATTTACGTTCAGGTCTATGCTATGCAAATGAGCCTGATACGCCGATTCCCGAATGAATTTGTGTTGCATAGTCGTCGCTTACGTCGTTTCCGTAGGCGTAAGGTTACCCCTGCTATATGAGGGGTAACCTTACACCAGTCTGCCGTATGCCATGTTAAGTATGGCGTCGGGTCCGCGTCGTCTTTTCCCGTCGGGTACGTCGTTTTCCTAAGTCGTTTTTGAATATGACTTTACGTCAATGACGCACATGTCGGCGTCATTGACGTTTTCTGTCGTGAGCTGGAGCATGCGCACTGGGCTGTTTTTCAGCCAGGCGCATGCGCAGTTCAATTGACGCGGGGGCGCGCTTAATTTAAATACAAGCCGCCCCCTTTGAATTACGCGGGGATACGCCGGGCCATTTACACTACGCCGCCGCAAACTACGGAGCAAGTGCTTGAGGAATACGGCACTTGCTCCAGTAAGTTGCGACGGCGTAGTGTAAATGGCTTACGCTACGCCGCCGCAAAAGTACGAGAATCTGGCCCACTCTCTTTTCCAATTTTTTCAAGAATTTTTTTTATTTGTTTTTATTAGTATACATTTTATATATTTTTCTCACTTACATCATATACCATAGAATTTATCTTCTACATTATGGTTTAGTTTGTCCTTCTATAGATATATTAGTCCTTTGGGTTGTTAACAACGGGGTTGTGTTCCTACTGGACCTCTACCTATGGATTAGACCCACCTCTGGCCTCAGCTAATTTCCAATGCTGCGGTGTTACATAGTTACATAGTTAGTCAGGTTGAAAAAAGACACAAGTCCATCCAGTTCAACCACAAAAAACAAAAAAACAAAATAAAAAACACAGTAAAATCCTATACACCCAACTCCATACCCACAGTTGATCCAGAGGAAGGCAAAAAACCCCAGCGGAGCATGATCCAATTTGCTACAGCAGGGGAAAAGATTCCTTCCTGATCCCCCGAGAGGCAATCGGATTTACCCTGGATCAACTATACCTACAAATCTTAGTACTCAGTTATATTCTGTACATTTAGGAAAGAATCCAGACCTTTCTTAAAGCAATCTACTGAGCTGGCCAGAACCACCTCTGGAGGGAGTCTGTTCCACATTTTCACAGCTCTTACTGTGAAAAAACCTTTCCGTATTTGGAGGTGAAATCTCTTTTCCTCTAGACATAAAGAGTGCCCCCTTGTCCTCAGTGATGACCGTAAAGTGAATAACTCAACACCAAGTTCACTGTATGGACCTCTTATATATTTGTACATGTTGATCATATCCCCCCTTATTCTCCTCTTCTCAAGAGTGAATAAATGTAGTTCCTCTAATCTTTCCTCATAGCTGAGCTCCTCCATGCCTCTTATCAGTTTGGTTGCTCTTCTCTGCACTTTCTCCAGTTCTCCTATATCCTTTTTTAGAACTGGTGCCCAAAACTGAACTGCATATTCCAGATGAGGTCTTACTAATGATTTGTACAGGGGCAAAATTATATCTCTCTCTCTGGAGTCCATACCTCTCTTAATACAAGAAAGGACTTTGCTCGCTTTGGAAACCTCAGCTTGGCATTGCATGCCATTATTGAGCTTATGATCAACTAAAACCCCCAGATCCTTCTCCACTACAGACCCCCCCAGTTGTACTCCCCCTAGTATGTATGATGCATGCATATTCTTAGCCCCCAAGTGCATAACTTTACATTTATCTACATTAAACCTCATCTGCCACTTAGTCGCCCAATCAGACAGAGCATTGAGGTCGGCTTGTAAATTGGAGACATCCTGTAAGGACGTTATTTCACTGCATAGCTTGGTGTCATCTGCAAAGACAGAAATGTTACTTTTGATCTCAGACCCAATATCATTTATAAATATATTGAAAAGTAAGGGTCCCAGCACTGAACCTTGGGGTACACCACTGATAACCTTGGACCATTCAGAGTAAGAATCATTAACCACGACTCTCTGAATTCTGTCTTTCAGCCAGTTTTCTATCCATTTACAAACTGATATATCCAATCCTGTAGACCTCCGGTGTAGGAGATTGTTATTGATTCCATAATGATCTGGGCCATTTAACATCTAGAATATGTCATGGGATGTTTATGGGTGGTTATGTTAATGGATGTGGGTATAGCCCAATAGGCAATCATTTTCTGTTCTATAGGGGATTATTACAGTTTTTTTATTCATTTAAGGTTCCCATTATTTCTATTTTAAATGCCATTTATATTTTTTCTAAATGATGGATGTGCGTTTTATTATAGGCTTTTGTTTCAAGGTATTATGATTAGTAATGCCAAGTGTCTTCAGGAAATTGGCTGTTATATTGTTATCCATTGGAATTGCCGAAAACCGGCACTGCGTCTGCAAATTTTCCCCATCTTTTTAATATTTAAATCGTGACCCCAGTGACCAGGTACGCTTCCTGAGGACGTTATTGCGAAACGTTGTTCGAGGCGGTACCTGGTCACGCTACGTATGTCATTTCCGGCCCTGCTGGTTGTTGGTTTCTGGGAGGTGGAACGCACGCCACTGACGGAGGCGGTGGGAGGCGATGGGAGCACGGCGGATCCCCATACTACCAATCTAAGAGCCAGCAGCCCCAGTGCCAGGATAGGCACTTTAAAATTTAAGTAGCCATTTGGCTATTTTTTATATCTGCTCTTTTTTAATAAACAAAATTATACTATTGATGCTTTCCATTAATATTTCATATCCGGCCGAGACCTATGAGAAGGAAGCTGTACATTATCTCCATATTCAGCACATGTGAGCAGGCACTATCCTGCATAAGCCTTTATTGACTTTCTTTTTGGGTAAAGAAGTCAATTAGGTAGATTCAGTAAGAGTTAGGCCGGCGTATCAGTAGATAAGCCGACCTAACTCAGAATCTACGCCGACTTATGTTTAAGCGTATGCTCAAACAGATATACGCTTAAACATATCTAAGATACGACGGCTTGCGCCGTCCTATCTTAGATTGCAATATTTTGGATGGCCGCTAGGTGGCGCTTCCATTGCGGTCGGCGTAGAATATGTAAATAAGGAGATACGCCGATTCACGAACGTACACCCGGCCGACGCAGTACTTTTACGCAGTTTACGTAAGAGATAGGCCGCGCAAAGTTAGAGCTAGGCCCTATTGGAATAGTAATGTCAAGTATGGCCGCCGTTCCCGCGTCGAAATTCAAATGTTTTACGTCATTTGCGTAAGTCGTCCGTGAATCGGGATTTACGTCATTTACGTCCACGTCAAAATCAATAGGCCCGTGCGGCGTACTTAGCCGCAATGCACACTGGGAAATGTAGGCGCCCGGCCCATGCGCAGTTAAAAAAAAACGTGAAAAACATAAGGTCAAGCACAATTAGCATACAACACGCCCCCCTAACACACATTTGAATTAGGCGCCCTTACGCCTGCCGATTTAGGCTACGCCGCCGTAACTTAGCAGGTAAGTACATTGTGAATCATGTACTTGCCTAGCTAACTTACGGCGGCGTAGCTTAACCTCTTCCTCACCGCGCCATAGCTAAAATACTGCTACAGCGCGGTGGAGTTATTCCGGGACGACGTCCCTGGGACGTCCTCCCAGAATCCTTCACATCCTAGAAGACCCGGCGCATCACAGATCGCGGTAAATCGCCGCTGATAGCGGCGGTTTACCACGTGATCGCTCCGTCAAATGACGGAGCGATCACTTGTAAACAAACCGGCGTCATGTCATGACGCCGGTTCCTTCCTCTCCTCTCTGTACCGATCGGTACAGTGTGAGAGGAGAGGGGAAGAGCGGCAGCAGCAGCAGCAGCAGCTGCTGTGGGATGGATCTGTGACACATGCAGCCACAGATCCATCCCTCCCTCCCTGTGCAATACTCTGCAATTAACCCCTCATACTCTGCAATACTCTGCAATTAACCCCTCATACTCTGCAATACTCTGCAATTAACCCCTCATACTCTGCAATACCCCCATACCCCCCATACTCTGCATTTAACCCCCCATACTCTGCATTTAACCCCCCATACTCTGCATTTAACCCCCCCATACTCTGCAATAACCCCCCCATACTCTGCAATAACCCCCCCCATACTCTGCAATAACCCCCCCCCATATTCTGCAATAACCCCCCCCCATACTCTGCAATAACCCCCCCCATATTCCGCAATACCACCCAATACTCCGCAATACCACCCAATACTCCGCAATACCTGCTAATATGACAGAAACAATTTTTTTTTACAGAATTTTCAGTGTTTTTTCTTTTATAGCGCAAAAAATAAAAATTGCGGAGGTGATCAAAAACCACCAAAAGAAAGCTCTATTTGTGGGAAAAAAAGGACAAAAATTTCAGATGGGCACAATGTTGTATGACTGAGTAATTGTCATTCAAATTGTGAGAGCACCGAAAGCTGAAAATTGGTCTGGTGAGGAAGGGGGTTTAAGTGCCCAGTGGTCAAGAGGTTAAATGCCTTAAGCTACACCGCCGCAAAGTTGCTGCCATGTACTTGAATCTAGCTAAATGTGTTCTGGTAAGCAGACTACATATCCAGTCACTTTGGGTGTCTATCACAGTCTGGTGAAGGATCACATTTGAATTATCGCTTTTCACTTCAATTTTCCATTTTATGTTGTTCATTATATAATTGTACACATTGGTCTATTTGTTTAGGAGTAGTGACTGTAGGAGTGCAGTTCTTTGACTCTTATTGTCATTTTCATTATTCACTAGCACCCCCTATATTTTACACTTATCACTAGGAGAATCCACTCTTTGAGGGGAGCAGCTTGTATTTTACTTTAATTCATTAGTTTATTTATTTACCTGAAGTAGAGTTTTCACCACATTCCAATACTTTTGGTAATATAGTGTAAGGCCCAGATTCAGATACAATGGTGTATCTATTGGCGGGCGTAACGTATCTCAGATACGTTACGCCGCCGTAAATTAGGGCGCAAGTTCCGCATTCAGAAAGAACTTGCACCCTAAGTTACGGCGGCATAACGTATGTGGTCTGGCGTAAGCCTGCCTAATTCAAATGTGGATGATGTGGGCGTGTTTTATTTAAATTAATTGTGACCCCACGTATTTGACGTTTTTTCCGAACGGCGCATGCGCCATTCGTGAAAGAATCCCAGTGCGCATACTTGAAATTACGCCGCAAATCGTCAATGCTTTAGACGTGAACGTAACTTACATACAGCCCTATTCGCGAACGACTTACGCAAACAACGTAACATTTTCAAAATTTGTCGCGGGAACGACGTCCATACTTAAAGAGGAGTTCCACCCAAATTTGGAACTTCCTCTTAATCCACTCCTCTCCCCCTTACATGCCACATTTGGCATGTAATTTTTTTGGGGGGGGAGTGGGGGCTTCAGCACGAGTGGGACTTCCTGTCCCACTTCCTCCTTCCTGTAGGCGACTAAGCTTAATCGCCTTCAGGAAGTGGCTGCTGTAGGCGATCGCCTAGGACACGTCACAGGTCCTAGGCGATCTCCTGGCCAATTACACGGCGCGGCGCCTGGCCGCGCGCGCATGCGCAGCGCCGCTCGCGCTCGCGCATGCGCAGTGGGTGCCCGGCCGTGAAGCCGAAAGCTGTCACGGCCGGGTGCCCACACTGAAGATGAAGACGCCGGCTGGGGAGGGGGGGAGAGGAGCGGAGCCCCGGCCGGCGCGTCGCTGGAGCGCTGGAGCAGGTAAGTGCCTGTTTATTAAAAGCCAGCAGCTACACTTTTTGTTGCTGCTGACTTTTAATAAACATAAAAATGGCTGGAACTCCCCTTTAACATAGGATACGCCTCATATAGCAGGGGTAACTTTACGCCGGAAAAAGCCTAACGTAAACGACGTAAAGAAATTCGCCGGGCGGACGTACGTTTCAGAATCGGCGTATCTACCTAATTTGCATATTCCTTGCGTAAATCTACGGAAGCGCTACCTAGCGGCCAGCGTAAATATGCAGCCTAAGATACGACGGTGTAAGAAACTTACGCCGGTCGGATCTTAGGGAAATCTATGCGTAACTGATTCTATGAATCAGTCGCATAGATACGACCCCGCAACTCAGAGTTACGACGGCGTAACCGAGATACGCCGTCGTAACTGCTATCTGAATCTGGCTCTATGTGTTTATTTTATGTTGAAGAATGGATTTTAATAGCATATGGATTGGATAATTGAAGTCACCACAAATTGCACAAAGCTAAGTAAATGTTCTCTTTTCAAAGTATATATGCAAAGTATATATGGAAATACTGTATAAATGTTGGTGATGAATATTTTTTTTAAATTTCACACATGTGGGCATGTAATTTTATAGAAAAAACAAATAAAGTTTAAATATAAAAAAAACTTAAAGTGGACCTGTCCCTATTTACACAAATTTATATCAGCATGCATCACTGAATGCTGATGTGAAATCATCTAAAACTGTTTAAAAACTTGTTTGCGTCCACTTCCTGTTTACCATGAAGGAATTAGTGAGGTTAGTCTCAGGCCCCATACACACGATAGAATCTATCCGCAGATAAATCCCATCGAATGGGTTTCAGCGGATAGATTCTATGGTGTGTACACGCCGGCGGATATTTATCCGCGGATATTTCCGAATTCCAGCAGATAAATATTTGTCGACATGCACAGAATATCTATCTGCTGGAATCGGATCCCACGGATGGATCCGCTGGTCTGTACAGACTCACCGGATCCATCCGTCCTAAGGGATCCCCCGCATGCGTCGTAATGATTTGACGCATGCGTGGAATTCCTTATATGACAGCGTCGCGCCCGTCGCCGCGTCATAATCGCGGCGACGGCGCGACACGTCATCGCCAGAGGATTTCGGCGCGGATTTCAATGCGATGGTGTGTACACGCCATCGCATAGAAATCTGCTGAAATCCTCGAGAGGATTTATCCGCGGATACGGTCCGCTGGACCGTATCCGCGGATAAATCCTCTCGTGTGTATGGGGCCTCAGCCTCACAGATGACCCCTGGGAAAGCAACTTTACTACTGCCTTCAGGGAGATCCCATAGATAAGCTGCAAGATCTTTCAAGATCTCCCAGTATTTGCATACTGTACACGTGCAAAATGAAGCTCATACTCTCACATACTTCATCACACGAATGCGCAGTACAGCATTAAACTCATTTTCTGTTTAAAAAAAAAAACATATATATATTATATATATATATATATATATATACAGTTGTGTTTACATACCCTGGCAGAATTTATGATTTCTTGGCCATTTTTCTGAGAATATGAATGATAACACAAAAACTTTTCTTCCACTCATGGTTAGTGTTTGGCTGAAGCCATTTATTATCAATCAACTGTGTTTACTCTTTTTAAATGACAACAGAAACTACCCAAATGACCCTGATCAAAAGTTTACATACCCTGGTGATTTTGGCCTGATAACATGCACACAAGTTGACACAAAGAGGTTTGAATGGCTATTTAAAGGTAACCATCCTCACCTGTGATCTGTTTGCTTGTTATTAGTGTGTGTGTATAAAAGGTCAATGAGTTTCTGGACTCCTGACACACCCTTACATCTTTCATCTAGTGCTGCACTGACGTTTCTGGATTCTGAGTCATGGGGAAAGCAAAAGACTTGTCAAAGGATCTGTCACGGAAGCATGAATCAGACGTACAACAATAGATAAATGAAATAGGAAGGCTTTATTGAAAACCAAACAGCAAGGTAAAAGTCCAAACGGATGATCAAACAGTGCAGAGTCTTCCACCGGAGCCAGGGATCAGGAACCAGAAGGATAGTCCGAACGAAGCCAGGGATCAGGAGCCAGAAGGGTAGTCCGAACGAAGCCAGGGATCAGGAGCCAGAAGGGTAGTCCGTGGAAGCCGGGTCGGTAACCAAGAGCAGCAGCACAATCTCAGGAGCATGTGAATACAAGAGGACCAAGCAGGGAAATGAAGCAACAGACCTCCTATATATATGCAAGGCATCCAGCTCCTCCCAGTGGGAAGGAGGAGCCGCAGGGTGTGGTAAGTTATAAGAAGCCCAGAAACCAATATGGCCGCCAGCACATGTCAGATGAAAGAAGCCAGCAAGAGGTAAGACCATGACAGGATCTGCGGTAAAAGGTAGTTGAACTGTATAAAACAGGAAAGGGATATAAAAAGATACCCAAGGAAGTGAGAATGTCAATCAGCAGTTTTCAAACTCTAATCAAGAAGTGAAAAATTAGAGGTTCTGTCGAAACCAAACCACGGTCAGGTAGACCAACTAAAATTTCTGGCAGGAAAATTGTTCGGGCAAACAAAAACCCACAAATAACTTCAGGTGAAATACAGAACTCTCTGAAAACATGTGGTGTGGCTGTTTCAAGATGCACAATAAGGAGGCACTTGAAGAAAGATGGGCTGCATGGTCGAGTCGCCAGAAGAAAGCCATTACTATGCAAATGCCACAAAGTATCCAGCTTACAATACACCAAACAGCACAGAGACGAGCCTCAAACCTTCTGGCACAAAGTAGAAGAAAGAAAGTCACCGGTCCAGGTGGGTCTACTATACGGTCACACACTGTTTACAGGATTCCAAGGGTGCTGGCGGTGCACTAGGCAAGCATAAGATAGATGAAGGATGGATGGCCGCACTCCAAAAACCGTACAGGTTGTCTTTTATTAAATGAACAGCAGATACATCACCCGATCAAAACAACAGGAACAGGGGAACAGCCGACGTTTCACACAAAATCAGTGCTTATTCTGGCACAAAGTAATTTGGAGTGATGACACCAAAATTGAGCTTTATGGACAAAACCATAAACAATACATTTGGAGAGGAGCCAACAAGGCCTATGATGAAAGGCACACCATTCCCACTGTGAAACACGGAGGTGGATCGCTGATGTTTTGGGGATGTGTGAGCTACAAAGGCACAGGAAATTTGGTCAAAATTGTTGGCAAGATGAATGCAATATATTATTAAAAAATACAAGAGGAACATTTGCATTCATCAGCCAGGAAGCTGCGCATGGAACAAACCAGAACATTCCAACATGACAATGATCCAAAACACAAGGCCAAGTCGACCTGTCATTGGCTACAGCAGAATAAAGTGAAGGTTCTGGAGTGGCCATCTCAGTCTCCTGACCTCAATGTCATTGAGCCACTCTGGGGAGATCTCAAACGTGCCGTTCATGTAAGACAGCCCAAGAATTTACAGGAACTGGAGGCTTTTTGCCAAGAGGAATGGGCAGCTTTACCATCTGAGAAGATAAAGAACCTCACCCACAAATCCTACTTCAAGCTGTCATTGATGTTAAAGTATTAAGAACTGGGGTGTGTAAACTTTTGATCAGGGTCATTTGGCTAGTTTCTGTTGTCATTATGATCTAAAAAGAGTAAACACAGTTGATTGATAATAAACGGCTTCAGCCAAACCCTAACCATCATTCATATTCTCTGAAAATTGCCAAGAAATCATAAATTGTATGTATATAAATATATATAGCTATATATGTATAGATATATATATATATTTTATTTTTTAAACAGATGAGTGTAATGTACATCACATGTGTGAGATGAAACGCATGGCATCATACACTCAATATTTCGTATGTGCAGGATGACATACATTTTCAAAATGGTCGGTCGAGGGTCGGGACACTGACTACACAGAGGCAGCTTGAAAAGAGAACCACAAGAAAGAAAGGCTGTGTGTACTTGTGTATGTGCAATGTATTACATATCATTGCCACTTTCTTGATGGGGGGATCCTCTTTAACCACTTCCCGCCCGGTCAATAGTGAATTGACGTCCGGAAAGTGGTTTTGTTATCCTGACTGAACGTCTATTGACGTCCTGCAGGATAACAGCCGCCACGCGCCCGGGGGGGGCGCTTCGCGGCGATCGGGGATGCAGTGTGTCAGTCTGACACACACCGCTACACTGATCTCCGGCGGAGGCTCTTTTTCCACGTGATCAGCCGTGTCCAATCACGGCTGATCACAATGTAAACAGGAAAATCCCCTAATCGGCTTTTCCTCACTCGCGTCTGATAGACGCGAGTAGAGGAGAGACGATCGGCTGCTCTCCTGACAGGGGGGGGTTTGTGCTGATAGTTTATCAGCGCAGCCCCCCCTCGGATCACTGCACAGGACCACCAGCATGCCGCCCAGGACCACCAGGGATGGGCATCCACACTGGACCACAAGGTATGCCCCCTAGACCACCAGGGAATGCCAAGGCAGCTGCCAATCAATGCCCAGGCAGCTGCCAACCAGTGCCCATTCAAAATCCCTGCCAGTGCCAGTGCCACCAGGGATACCCATCAGTGCTGGACATCAGTGCCGAATGTCAGTGCCTATTAGTGCCCATCAGTGCCATGTATCAATGCCCATTAGTGCCCAGCAGTGCCACCTATCAGTGCCCATCAGTGCCGCCTATCAATGCCAATCAGTGCCCACCAGTGCCACCCATGAGTGCCCATCAATGCCGCCTATTAATGCCCATCAGTGCTGCATATCAGTGCCACCCAACAGTGCCGCCTACCAGTGCCCATCGTCAGTGCCACCTCATTTGCGCCGCCTCATTGGTGCTGCCTTATCAGTGCCCGTCAGTGCCGCCTTATCAGTGTCCATCAGTGAAGGAGAAAAATTTTATAACAGAAAAAAAGAAAAACTTTTTTTATTTGTATAGCAAAAAATAAAAACCCCAGAGGCGATCAAATACCACCAAAAGAAAGCTCTATTTGTGGGAACAAAATGATAAAAATTCTGTTTGGGTACAGTGTAGCATGACCGCGCAATTGTCATTTAAACAGCGACTTGGGCAGGAAGGGGCGTAAGTGCCTGGTATTGAAGTGGTTAACTTAGTAAATATTGTGTACTTGTGTTGATGTCACTTTTCCAACCATGTGCAAGCATGTGGGTAGGTGCAGCGTGATGTGGCGGGCAGAAAACAGAGCCCAGGTTCAACAACAGGAATATATTATTATATACACACACAACATGCCCAGTGTGAAGGCAACCCTACAGGAAGCACTCAGGAGTTGCAACAGCGATGAGGCAGTAGATTGAAGACTGTCACATCATCTGTCACAAGGAGCAAAATGTGGCCTGGCTGGTCTGTACTAAAATGGGGAGTCTTCCAGGAAGGATAGTGTGTCCTTGCACTTTCTTTACTCCTCTGTAACCTTTCCCTGACAGACGGGTACACTTTTCCTACACTGCCACTGCAAAAAATGCGCACCAAACCCGGGAGCCAGGGTTTTAAATAGGCTCTGCCTGACCCAAGATGGCCACCAAAGTCACATGGGGTACCAGCATCCAATCGGATATCTGCCTCCCTGTGAGTGTGGAAACCATAGATGAGCTAGGTTCCCCTCAGCCTCCTTCCCTGTTTGCATTGCCTCTGCCACCTGCAGTGGAGAAAAAAAACTGCACCTGTCTACAAGCATTTCCTTTTTTTTTCACTTTGTTTCATTATTTACTAAAATAAATGAAAATTGACTTTGCTAAGTAAACTAGCACTATTCTGTAAATCAGGGTCCATGTCTTGCAAACACTAGCTTGAACTCAACAATGCAAATTCAAGAAAATAAATGGTATGTGAGGCATACTACCAAAGATACTGGGCCAGATCCACGTACCCTGGCGCATATTTCCGTCGGGCGTAGCGTATCTAAGATACACTACGCCGCCGTAACGTACTTTTTTTTTTTAATCCTCAAAGAATGCGTACCGTAAGTTACGGCAGCGTAGTGTATCTTTGGAGGCGTAAGGGCGCGCAATTCAAATCGATGTGATGGGGGCGTGTTTTATGTAAATACGTCGTGACCCGACGTAAACAACGTTTTTTTTGAACGACGCATGCGCCGTCCGTAGGGGTATCCCAGTGTGCATTCTAGAAATTAAACCGGAAAAGCCAATGCTTACGATGGTGACGTCATTCTACGCAAATCCCTATTGGCGAACGACTTACGACGCGGGAACGACGGCCATACTTAACATTGAGTACGCCTCATATAGCAGGGGTAACTATACGCCGGAAAAAGCCGAACGCAAACGACGTTAAAACATGTGCCGGCCGGACGTACGTTCGTGGATCGCCGTATCTAGCCAATTTGCATACTCGACGCGGAATTCGACGGAAACGCCACCTAGCGGTCGCCGGAAAAATGCACCTAAGATCCGACGGCGTACTAAGAAGTTACGCCTGTCGGATCGAGCCCAGATGCAGTGGTATCTTGTTTTGTAGATACAAAACAAAGATACGACGCGTGAACTTTGAAATTACGCGGCGTATCAATAGATACGCCGGCGTAATTCTTCTGTGGATCTGGCCCCTTGTATTTATTATTACACATGGCAAAAAATTGCAAGATTATTGGCTCTGTCCCACTGATTTCCTACACTGTAATTAAATATAGCATGTGACAGTAGGTAAATTTAGACAGGCCTGGCTGGAAGCTAGGCCTGTTTGTTTTGGTTTGTGTGGGCTAGGAGTGGCTCAAAGTTAGCAGCTGGTGACTCACAGGCAGCGTGTGGATTGAGCCCCACATTGTTGGGCCACAAAACACAATACAGTAAAGAAGCAGAACGTAGCCAGCCCCTGCGTGCCCCAGAATACAATGTAAAAAAGCAGCAGAGTGTGGCACCCAGGAGTCCAAAACACAAGGGAGGGGCCTGCCTATCAGTGTCACAGACGCCAGCCTGTTTGGAAGCGAGGGGACAGTGCCACACCCTCAAGGAGACACAGTGTTTCACGAGGCAGCAGAGCAAGATGGTGGAGGGTGGACGTCTACTCCCAACCCTGACTTATTTGCCTGAACAGCAGGTGCAGGCACTGGTGGACACCGGTGTCCGTCTGAAGTATCGTGGGGGATTCGCCCTCAGGGTGATTGAAGGGCCAGAGCGGTTGTGCCTGCTATGCCCAGAATGCCGGATCCCGACCGCGGTGGACACTGCCTGGGCCCGGTGCGGTCATTTTGGCGAACCGCTCACAGTATTACAATGTTGACTTGCACTCTGGACTATGCCGCCTTCAGCCGCGGAAGTCCCAGAAGGCCGGAAAGGGCCTGGAATCATCCCTTAAAGGCGAAGTGGAGTCGGCCTAGCAACTCCCCTGCAAAGAAAGAGGACATCGGGGAAGAGGAGTCTGTTTTGGCCTGCGGCTTTTCCAGGGACCTGGGAACTGTGAGTACTGGCCAGCAGGAACCAGATAAAGTCCCTGAAATGCCAGCTGCTCTTGTCGATAGCCATCCTAGTCCAGAAGGAGCTGTGTTAGAGGGAGGTGAGCTGGACGGGGAAGGTAAGGGCAGGGCCATTGATTGGGGTTCCCCCAGACTACAAGTCTGGATCCCTGGTGACTCACAGGTAGCATCACTGAGACCTCCCTCTTTCTTCTAGAGGATTCTAGAAGGAGAGGAGAAGAGGTGGAGCTGCATGGGGTGTTCTAAGGAGCCCTGACCAATCCCCAACCTGGATTGGCAGGGTCAGGCCTCCTTAAATACCTAGGGTGAGCCCAGCTGGGGAGGAGTTGTCAGGGCCTTAGAGGGAGCTCCCCAGTCTGGGGGGGAGGGTGACCTATGGCCTGTGGCTCGGGTGCAGGACAGAGCCCTCTAGGAAATTGTGGAGACTCTGAACAGGAGGCACAAGAGGAGCAAGAGAGGACAGTAGGAGCTAGTACTGCCAGGCAAGTCTTTAGGAGGGAACCACCGGTCGCAGCCAGGAGGGCTGGTGAGTGACATGTGCAGTCCGGGGGGGCGCACCTGAGAGGACTGCGAGATTGCAGTCAGAGATGGGTGCAGAGCCAGTAGTGTGGACTGCAATGTCATTGGCAGTGAAGTCGGGCAGCTGCAGCCAGGAGGGCTGGCAGGGCCTGAAGAGGACTGACTGGGAGTAGTAGTTTACCTATAAGACAGCTAGCACAAAAGACTTTCTACTTTCTGCTACACCATAGGGGCTGTGGTCCCTGCCTGCAAAAGTGAATTGCTAGGGCCTGGCTGAGCCAGTGTCAGGCCTAAACATGTGCTAGCTGCTCCTGGGAGATTAGCTGTTGTGCAGGATCAAGGAAAATAAATAGTCTGCAAGCCAGGCTGGGTGACAGGTGGGCCACATTACTTAGCAGCCCCTACAGGGGTACCGCTACATAAAAAATAATTGATAACATTATAATAAACCTAAAAGGTTAATAAATGTTGTGTGTCTATTGAGGATGTCAGTGATCTTTCATTAAAGAACAGAAAGAAAAGTTAGTTGCTGAAGCACCCAATCAGACTCCAGGTGTCGGAGGAGTGAGACATATTTGAATATGACAGATTTGCCTTAGGCGCTAAAGCACTTCATGATGATGCCTACAGAGTTCCATTACAATGCACCTTTCCAGATCCTCAACTATTGGTATTTGGTACAGTGCATCTTTCTGTATGATTATTAGAATCGGCAAAGAGATTAAGGTAGGCTGTTCTACGCTATAGAATTTGACCCCTGAGGCTTTGACTCACCCACTTTAGTTCAAAATGCCATTCTATTTTCCTTGAACTTTAAAACACTTCAATACGATTGTTTTGTGACAACTTTGACAAATCGGTGTCTTCAAGCTTTGATAAACAACAGAAGTAAGCTTGGAATCCAAGATATGCAATTTCACTGCAGTATCTTATGACAATTCATGTGGTTGCTTATGTTATCCTCAAGACATTCTCAATGAGAACTAGATAAATCCTAGGAGAAAATTAGATGATTGGGTGGACTCCACTGATTAGTAAAAAGCTAGCCAAAATGTCCTGGGTTCGGTTCAAGCAGGGTTGTTGGCGACCAATTGCGGACGGTGGATGCCGCTCCGGCGAGGACACCTCTCCTTTCCTATCACACCAGCGTGACGCTGGGGGTGGGACCCTGGGCCACTCAGGATGTATATAATGTCCCTATCTGGATTGAACAATCCTGCTAGCCGCTTATCCTGGGCTCATCGCACACCACACTTGGACCATGCTCCTATGTGAGAACACAAGACACCTATTGCTGTGCACTACCAATGATTCTAGCATGGAGACTCTCATCCTCCTGGGGCAACAGCGTTTGTGTCAGGGCTGGGCTCAGCCCTTCCTTCTCTGAGCTGGCCGCTCAGCTGTCGGCTAATTGCCAGCTCCTATCTCTCCATAGTGACTCACCTGTTGATGATCCTGCTCGTCAGTCCTGCCTACTTAAGCCGTCCAGCTCAGTTGATCTCTGCCTTCGCCTTGGTCAACATCACAGAGACTTTCTCCTGCGTTCCTGTTAAAGTCTTGCTTGGCTGACATCCCTTGAATGAATGAATGGTATAGCGCTACACATGCAAACTGAATCGCCTCTAGGGGCTTTTTGCAGCCAGTGTCTTCCTGGCTGGTGCGGTCATTTACCCCGTAGGATCTCGACATGCTTGGGACACAGAGTCGTACACACATATATACTGGGCCAATTTGGACAGTTTCCAATTAACCTACCAGGCATGTCTTTGGAGTGTGGGAGGAAACCGGAGTACCCAGAGGAAACCCACGCAGACACAGGGAGAACATGCAAACTCCAGGCAGATGGTGTCGTGGTTGGGATTTGAACCAGCGACCCTTTTGCTGCTGGGTGAAAGTGCTAACCACTACACCCCTGTGCTGCTGGCTCCTGATCCCACTTGCTGTTCTACATGTTCTTCTCTGGCTCCCTGATGCTTGGTTTGGCTGACTATCTGATCCGGTTCCTTAACTCTGGCTATGTTTTTACTATGTTTACTCTGTTTATCTTTTTATTATTATTATTATTAAACAAGTGTGATTTAACTGTACTTTTGTCTCAAGCTGATTCATGGTTTCTGACAGTGTGCACCCGGTTTTCACATGGGTCTCTATCACCACAGCTCCCGGGCCAGATACTCTTGACAGCTTGCAGTACCGCATGTTTGGACTCTGAGCCAATATATTAATTTTATGCATCCGAAACGAATACACGAAACGCGACAAGGGCCCAGATTCACAAAACACTTACGCCGACGTATCTCGAGATACGCCGCGTAAGTGTAAATATGCGCCGTCGTATCTATGCGCCGTGCCCACAGAACTAGATACGCCTGAAAATAGGCTTCTTTCGACCGACGTAACATTCCTACGCCGTCGTATCGTGGGCGCATATTTACGCTGGCCGCAAAGGGCGCTCCCATTGATTTACGATTTGAATATGTAAATGAGGGAGATACGTCGATTCACGAACGTAGTTGCGTACGATGCATAATATACGCGGTTTGCGTAAGACTTACGTCCGGCGTAAAGTTATTCCCCATATAGGAGGCGTAAGTAATGTTAAGGAATGGACCAGGGAACACAGCCGTCGGATTTTACGTCGTTTACGTAGTACGTGAATAGGGCTGGGCGTAAGTTGCGTCCACGTCGTAGGCAGTGATTCGACGTATCTTAGGCGTTCGTTCCGACATGATTCTGAGCATGCGCACTGGGATACGTCCATGAGCCGGCACATGCGCTGTTCGTTATTCGTATCTTGATGGTGCTCGGCCCATCATTTACATGGGGTCACGCCTCATTAGCATGGCTCACACCCTCTGCCACTTACGACGAGTTACGCCGAGGGAACCCAGTGTAGATTTGGGAGCAAGTGCTTTGTGAATACTGTGCTCGCCGCTCTGCGCTAAGTCGGCGTAGCGTATATTCGATACGATACGCCGGCATAACTATGCGCCGCTGTATGTGAACCCGGGCCATGCTCTTTTATGTGTATATATGTTTTCAAGATACGATGCGTTTTTTATTCTTAGATTTTTTCATGTAACTTTTGCTTTTCTTGATGATCCCACAATATGAAGCAACATTGGATCACATTTTTTTATATTGCAAAGTGATATGCATGTATATAGATGAATTGTAATGTGTCAATGGTTTGTATATAGATTAAATCGTTTTATATGTACAAATTGTTATATGCTTTGACATGTGTACTTGCTGAATAAATATGTTATCAAGTTTACAAACTCATCCAGCGGTTGTCACGTACCTCATTTAAAATTCCAAACCTCTCCTTTGCATTGCAATCAATCTACGTCAAATCGGTCAAAATTAAAATTGCTAATTTTTTAGTCTAATAGGCAAAGGGTGTTAAAAAAAAAATAGCATGTGGGGTGGTCACTGCCCCCCGGGACACGTACCAATGTAAAACTATTTTTTTTTTAGAAATCCATTCAGCCAGGAGCAGTCATTTGTTTTAATTCTTAACGTGAAACTTAAAAAATGTCCAATTCCTTTAAATAGCATTGCCTGGGGTGTCTCTGTGATGTACAGAAAGTGCCTCAGCATGACATCTACAGGGAAACAGTTTCGAAATATTAGGTAAATGACTTTGACAGCTGTGTTTAAAAGCTTCTTAGCTGGATTCAGGTAGGGCGGCTTACTTTTGAGGCGGCGTAGCGTATCGCATATACTCTACGCCGCCGTAAGTCAAGAGGCAAGTGCTGTATTCACAAAGCACTTGCCTCCTAAGTTACGGCGGCGTAGCGTCAATGGGCCGGCGTAAGCGCGCCTAATTCAAATGAGGATGAGGGGGGCGCGTTTTATGCAAATTACTCGTGACCCGACGTGATTGACGTTTTTTTACGAACGGAGCATGCGCCGTCCGTGGACATATCCCAGTGTGCATTGCTCCAAAGTACGCCGCAAGTATGTATTGGTTTCGACGTGAGTGGAAATTACGTCCAGCCCCATTCACAGACGACTTACGCAAACAATGTAAATCTTTCACATTTCGACGCAGGAACGACGGCCATACTTAACATTGACTAGGCTAGCTATTTGTTCGACTAACTTTACGCCGGGAATCGCCTTACGTAAACGGCGTATGTTTACTGCGACGGGCAAGCGTACGTTCGTGAATCGGCGTATCTCGCTGATTTACGCATTCTAGGCGTAAATCAGCGTTCACGCCCCTAGCGGCCGGCGGAACTAGACAGCTAAGATACGACGGCATAGGCCTTTGTATCTTAGCTAGGTTTAAGTGTATCTCCGTTTGAGAATACACTTAAACATACGACGGCTTAGATTCCGAGTTACGACAGCGTATCTACTGATACGCCGGCGTAAATTTGTGAATCTAGCTATCTATGTTTTTTTTTTTAAAAGTACACAAAACCCTCCAAGGGTCTGCTGTGTAATTTGGGGGATTTATTTTTTTCTTTGCTTACCAGCCCATATAGCTTTAAGGGCGGCCGTTATGTCAGAATCATGTTTATATATATATATATATATATATATACATGATTCTGCATTTCCAGGTAGGGGGGGCGCACCGGCTCTTCTGTGATTTGGCCAGAGGTGGCTCTAGGCTTTGTGAGGCCTTAGGCAAAACTGGACATAGGGCCCCACTCACGCCCATGGTGGGAAAGATAATTCAAGGACAAGAGCCTCTTCCCGACAACCCTGGCCGGTGGTTATGGGGTCTTCGGGCAGGGGGCTTAACAGAATCTGGAAGCCCCCTTTAACAAGGCGGCCCCCAGATCCTACTCTTTAATAACTAAGGGGTGGGGGCCACCCAGTGATGTCACCTGGTGAACCCACCCCCTTGTGACGTCATTGACTGAGGGCATGCTGGGTCATTGACGTCACAAGGGGTGGTGTCACAGATATTCACTGGTTATTAGGGACGCTGGCGGCCCCGCTCATGAGTCAAGGCTCTTAACGCTGCCTGAGCACAACATCGTTAAGGTCCCCTGTTCCTCAAAACTGGAATAATGCATTGGGCAAGTTAGGGGGCCGCGAGTCCCCTGTGAGTTCGAGGCCTTAGGCGACCGCCTAATTTGCCTAATTAAAGAGCTGCCTCTGGATTTGGCACAGCACAAGCCAATCAGCAGGTGCTAGCCAATGGATGACCGTTGGCACCCGCTGATCGGCGACGAGGAAGACAAGACAGAGCTCTGTCAATGTAAACAATACAAAGCTCTGTCCTGTCAGTGGGGATGTGCTAGTTTTTGTTACCCGGTATCCGAATTACAATGGTAACTAATCTAAACAAATCCAAAATAACAAACCATATTCAGACGAAATTCAATTGGAATTCGAAAACAAATTAGAATCCAAATCAAATTTAAAAATATTGGAAATTGATTTTCTAAAAAAATACATTAAAATAGAATATAAAAATAATAAAAGCAATATAATAAAAATGAAAGAATAGTAAAAAATAGAAAATTAATTATTAGAATAAGAATAAAATAAAATAGAATACGACTGTCTTCCTAAATTTAAATAGAATAAATCTTAATAGAATAGATTAGAATAGAATACAAAACAATGGAATCCAAAATTATAAAATAAAATCACAATAGAATAAAATAAAATATAAAGAATAGAACCATCTTCAGAAATTCAAATTTCGAATAGATTGAGTTTGAATAGAAAAGATTAGACTAGAAAATAATAGAAAAATTTGAATATAAAATAAGAGAATAGAATTGAAAAACAGTTAATATAGAATAGAATAAAATAGAAAGAATATAACCATAATATTCTTTCTGTTTTATATTAATCTATTGTATTGATTTTCTATTATTTTCTATTCTTTTCCATTCAAATGTATTCTATTCTAAATTCGAATTTCTGAAGATGGTTATATATTTTTCTATTTTATTCTAATATTTGAATTGTCAGACAGTCAGTATCAGTAGCCTCATGCAACAGCTGCATTTAAATGGGAAAAAAAAGTATATGCGTTTTTTGAATTTGAATACCGATTCCATAATTATTATTTATTTTTTATTTTTTTCGAATGCAGTACATTTTTTCTAATTCGGTTAAATTTTTCAAATCAAATTCTGAAAACGAATTAAACAAATTTAACTTAACAAATTTATTTAAATAACGAATCAAAACCATTTTTTTTTTCATCCTGCTCATGTCTACACCCTAGATATTACCTTTTTTGCAGCCAGTGTCATTAGTACAGTGACAGTGCATATTCTTAGCACTGAATTAGTCAATGGTTCCCACAAAGTGTAATTAATGTCAGATAGTGACTGAGGGGCATATTCTTAAATATCTGAGGCGGCGGAACGTATGTCCTTTACGTTACGCCGCCGCAAGTTTAAGTGGCAAGTGCCTGATTCCCAAACCACTTACCTGTAAACTTGCGGCGGCGTCGCGTAAAGTCCACCCGCGCAGGCCCTCCTAATTCAAATGATCCTGGTAGGGGGCGTGGATCATTTAAATTAGGCGCGCTCCCGCGCCGATCGTAATGCGCATGCTCCGTCGGGTAAATTACCCGACGTGCATTGCGCTAAAGGACGTCTCACGGACGTCATTTGTTTTGACTGTAACGTAAATGGCGTCCAGCGCCATTCACGGACGACTTACGCAAACGACGTTAAATTTTCAAATTTCGACGCGGGATCGACGGCCATACTTAACATTGAGTACGCCACCTAGGGGGCATCTTTATCTTTACGCCGCTTACGGAAACGACGTTAAAACACTACGGCGGGCAAGCGTACGTTAGAGAATCGGCGTGACTAGTCATTTGCATATTCTACGCTGACCGCCACCTAGCGGTCAGCGTAAATATTGCAGCCTAAGATACAACGGCGCAGGCCGTCGTATCTTCGGCATGTTTAAGTGTATCTCAGTTTGAGAATACACTTAAACATAGGATCGGACTTACGTCTGCGTATCTGCTGATACGCAGGCGTAAAGTATTTGAGAATATGGCCCTGAATGCCCACCATACTATCACAGTCCATATTGATTGGTTTTCATGAACATTATAACGTCTACAAACTCTGGGCCAGATCCACATAGGGAGTACGCCGGCGTATCTACTGATAAGCCGGCTTACTTTCAAATTTCCCGCGTCGTATCTTTAGTTTAAATCCTCAAACCAAGATACGACGGCTTCTGGGTTCGATCCGACAGGCGTACGGCTTTGGCGCCCGCTGGGTGGAGTTTGCGTCGTTTTCCGCGTCGGGTATGCAAATAAGCGATTTACGATGATCCACGAACGTACGCGCGGCCGTCGCATTTTCTAACGTCGTCTGTAGTCGGCTTTTTCCGGCGTATAGTTAAAGCTGGTATTTTGCGGCGTATAGATAGACTTGCCATGTTAAGTATGGCCATCGTTCCCGCGTCTAAATTTTTTTTTTTTTTTTTGCGTAAGTCGTCCGTGAATAGCGACGTCATTTAACGCAATGCACGGCTGGAAATTTCAGAACGACGCGTGCGCAGTTCATTCGGCGCGGGGACGCGCTTCATTTAAATGATTCACGCCCCCTACCCGCCGATTTGAATTCCGCCGCCAGAAATACACTACGCCGCCGTAACTTAAGGCGCAAATTCTTTGAGGGTTCGAAGATCCGCCAGGTAAGGTACGGCGGAGTAGCGTATCTCTGATACGCTGCACCCATCTAATTATCTGTGGATCTGGCCCTATGGCATATATTTATGGAATTTTCTTTTTATACTAGTAATGGCGGCGATCAGCAACTTACAGCGGGACTGCGATATTTCTGTGTAGACAATCTGACTTTAACTGCCACTTTTGCCACTTTATGGCAACCAGTGACCCTATAATACGGTAATCAGTGCTAAAAATATGCACTGTCACTGTACTAATGACACTGGTTTGGAACGGGTTAAACATCTATAGTGATCTAAGCAGATGATTAAAGGGCAGATGATTAAAGTGATTGTAAAGTCTCCTTTTTTTCCTCTAAAAATAACAAACATGTTATACTTACCCGCTCTATGCAGTAGGCTTTTGCACAGAGCAGCCCCGATCCCCCTCTTCTCTTGTCCCTTTTCTGTGCTCCTGGCCCCTCCCTCCTGTCGGGTGCCCCCACAGCAAGCAGCTTGCTATAAGGGCACCGAAGCTGAATGCATTCAAATCCATTCACAGAGCCCCAGTTCGGCCCCACCACCTCTCTCTCCTAATTGGCTGCCTGACTTGGATTGACAGCAGCGGGAACCAACGGTGCGGCTACTGTGTCTCAGCCAATCAGGAGGGTGAGTTTCGGATAGCCAAGGCACTCGTGGACATCGCTGTATAGAGAGGGGGCTCTGGTAATTATTAGTGGGGCTGAGGGGGGCTGCTACACACAGAAGGTTTTTTATCTTAACTGCTTGCCGATCAGCGCACCATGATATATGTCAACAGCATGGCTCAGACAGGCAGAAGGACGTACCTGTACGTCCCCTTTAAGATCGCAGCATTGTGGATGTCCGACCGACCGCGGGTCCCGCGGACTCGATCGCCGCGGGGATACCGCTCTGCCTAGTGACAATGACAGTGATCACAGCTTCCTGTAATCGAAAGTGGTGAAAACTGTCTTGTCACGTGTAACCCATCCCCCCTATAGTAAGAATCACTCACTAGGGCACACTTAACCCCTACAGCGCCACCTAGTGGTTAACCCCTTCACTGCCAGTGTCATTTTCACAGTAATCAGTGCATTTTTAGAGCACTGATCGCTGTAAACATTACAATGGTCCCAAAAATGTGTCAAAGGTGTCTGAAGTTTCCGCCATAATGTCGCAGTCATGATAAAAATTGCTGATCGCCGCCATTACTAGTAATAAAAAATAATTAATAAAAATGCCATAAACCATCCCCTATTTTGTAAACGCTATAACTTTTGCGCAAACCAGTCAATAAACGCTTATTGCATTTTTTTTACCAAAAATAGGTAGAAGAATACGTATCGGCCTAAACTGAGGAAAAAAAAGTTTTTTTATATATTTTTTGGGGATATTTATTATAGCAAAAAGTAAAAAAATATTGCTTTTTTAAAAAAATTGTCGTTCTATTTTTGTTTATAGCGCAAGAAATAAAAACCGCAGAGGTGATCAAATACCACCAAAAGAAAGCTCTATATGTGGGAAAAAAAGGACGCCAATTTTGCTTGGGAGCCACGTCGCACAACCGCGCAATTGTCAGCTAAAGCGACGCAGTGCCAAATCGCAAAAAGACCTCTGGTCTTTAACCACTTCCATACAGGGCACTTACGCACCTTCCTGCCCAAGCCAATTTTCAGCTTTCAGCACTGTCGCAATTTAAATGACAATTGCGCGGTCATGCTACACTGTACCCAAATGAAATTTTTATCATTTTGTTCCCACAAATAGAGCTTTCTTTTGGTGGTATTTGATCACCTCTGCGATTTTATTTTTTTGCGCAACAACTAAAAAAAGACTGACATTTTTGAAAAAAAATACGTTTTTATTTTTTTCTGTAAATTTTTTTGTATATAAGTATGTTTTCTTCTTCAATTATGGGCACCGATGAGGTGGCACTGATGGGCACCGATGAGGTGGCACTGATGGGCACCTATGAGGCGGCACTGATGGGCACCGATAGGCGGCACTGATAGGCGGCGCTGGTATGCTGCACTGATGGGCACTCATAGGCGGCACTGATGGGCACTCATAGGCGACACTGATGGGCACTCATAGGCAGCACTGATGGGCACTCATAGGCAGCACTGATGGGCACTCATAGGTGGCACTGGGCACTCTTTGGCGGCACTGATGGGCACTCATGGGTGGCACTGATGGGTACTTATGGGTGGCACAGATGGGCACTGATAGGTGGGCACTGGGCATAGATGGGCACTAAGAGGTGGCACTGATGGACACTGGGTGGCACTGATGGCATTTCTAGGCATCATTTCAGCCAGTACCCATGTTGCCAGTCAGCGCCCATTTGTGGGCAATGATTGACATCGTTTGTGATTTTTTTTTTATTGGTGTTCTTTTTTTTCTTTTTTGTTCTATTGAGCACTGGGGGGCACTCCCTGGTGGTCCAGTGTTGGCATCTGAGGGGGGCTGCGCTGATAAACAATCAGCGCGAACCCCCCCTGTCAGGAGAGGCGCCGATCGGCTCTCCTCTAATCGCGTCTGTCAGACGCGAGTGAGGAAGAGCCGATCAACGGCTCTTCCTGTTTGCATCGTGATCAGCCGTGGTTGGACACGGCTGATCACGTGGTAAAGAGCTTCCGCCGGAGGCTCTTTACCGAGATTGGAGATGCAGGGTGTCAGACTGACACCCCGCATCACCGATTGCTGCTTGCCGTGCTGCGCGCCCCCACGGGCGCGCCCCGGCATGAAATCCATCAATAGACGTCCAGTCAGGATTTCACAACCACTTCCCGGACATCAATATACTATTGACCGGGCGGGAAGTGGTTAAGCAATGCTCATTTTGTCTAGGGGAAACGGTAAGCTGTACTTACCGTTGTAGATAGCGATCTTCTACGCCGCTTCCGGGTATGGGCTGTGGGACTGGGCGTTCCTATTTTGATTGACAGGCTTCCGACAGGCTTCCGACGGTCGCATACATCGCGTCACGATTTTCCGAAAGTAGCCGAACGTCGGTGCGCAGGTGCAGTATAGAGCCGCACCGATGTTCGGCTTCTTTCGGCTACTAGTGACGCGATGGATGCGTCCATCGGAAGCCTGTCGGAAGACTGTCAATCAAAATAGGAACGCCCAGTCCCGAAGACCATACCCGGAAGCGGTGGAGAAGATCGTTCTCTACAACGGTAAGTACAGCTTCGATTTTAAAACAACTAGCCGATTCCCCTTCACAAAATGAGCATCAATCTAAGGGTAAAAACATTTTTATGGGTGAACTCCCGCTTTAATGTTGCAAGTACTTTCTGGAATCCATCAGCCCTTAGCTCAGGCATGCAGTCAGGGTGTGCTTAGCTGAGAAAGCTCTTCCTCCACTCCAGATGAAAGGATAAAAATGCCCATGAAGACTCCTGGGATATATATGACATGGTTATAGCCTAGACCAGAAACCAAGAAGCAACTAAAGAAATGTAAAAAAAAAAAAAATTAAAACAAGTAAAACATTTAAATTATTGGTATACATTTTAATATTTTATGCATCTTACTGGAATGTTTTTTTTTATAGAAAATTCTATAATGTAGGTTTGTCCAGTTAGGTATAAACCTTTTATTTAGAATATTGTATTCAACTGTGGAAGTATATTTTCAAATTCAATTTAAGGATCTAAAAGACAGATAAGTCAGCCCAGCTAAGACGCTAAAGGGAATATAGAAAAACTGGTAGAAGAGGAGCGTATGCTCGGGTTCAGAAGCTCTTATGAACAATGGGCTAGATTCAGGTACATTGGCGCTTTTTTTTTACGGAGGCGCAGGGCAACGTTTTTGCCCTGCGCCCCCGCAAATTTTCTGCGCTACCCGCGATTCACGGAGCAGTAGCTCCGTAAATTGCGTGGGCGCTCCCGAAAAATGCCAGGCGTAAGCGCGCGCAATTTAAATGATCCCGTAGGGGGCAGGAATCATTTAAATTAGGCGCGTTCCCGCGCCGATCGTAGAGCGCATGCTCCGTCGGGAAACTTTCCAGACGTGCATTGCGGCAAATTACGTCGCAAGGACGTCATTTGCTTCAAAGTGAATGTGAATGGCGTCCAGCGCCATTCACGATTCACTTACGCAAACTACGTAAAGTTCAAATTTTGCGACGCGGGAACGACGGGTATACGTAACATTGGCTGCCCCTGCTAATAGCAGAGGCAGCCTTACGCGAAAACCGCTGTACGCAAACGACGAAAACTGCGTAGGCAGGGTTCGCGTAACGTTGTGAATCGGCGTTAGTATGCAATTTGCATACTATACGCTGAGCACAACGGGAACACCACCTAGCGGCCATCGCAAGAATGCAGCCTAAGATATGCGGGCATAAGAGCCTTATGCCGCGCATATCTTAGGCTGCCGTCGGCGTAACGAGGTTCCTGAATCAGGAGCATTCGTTACGCCGGCGCAAGTAAGCAATTGCGCAATTGTTCTCTGAATCCGGGCCAGTGTCAGAGAGAGGAAATGCAATATTCCAACAGAAAAGAAAAATGAATAGGAGGATCCGGGATCCCAACCACTGCTGCCCCCTGCTGGAAAGATGTTTGTCTGCAGATTTTCAGTTTTGATGGATATTGGTCTACAGAGTTACATCTGCAAAAAAATGTAAATAATTAACGCAAGGAAAAAAACAACCACTTTAGTAAACTACCCATTATATAAGTAATAAGGTTGACTATAAGCTTGCCAGGATTTACTGAGTTATGGATCATTCACAGGCCAAATTATTTCTACAAATGCCATTTGCAACCCAGTCCATTGCCATTGATGAATGTATTACTGTACCATCATTAGATACATTGAGAGACCCTTAAAATAGGTTAACTGGATTAAAGTAATACTAAGCCCCCCCCAAAAATGTATATATTGCAGCTCACTAACCCCTAACCACTTAACCCCCGGACCATATTGCTGGTCAAAGACCAGAGCACTTTTTGCGTTTCGGCACTGCGTCGCTTTAACTGACAATTGCGCGGTCGTGCGACGTGGCTCCCAAACAAAATTGGCGTCCTTTTTTCCCCACAAATAGAGCTTCCTTTTGGTGGTATTTGATCACCTCTGCGGTTTTTAGTTTTTGCGCTATAAACAAAAATATAGCGACAATTTTGAAAAAAATATATATTTTTTATTTTTGCTATAATAAATATCCCCCAAAAATATATAAAAAAACATTTTTTTTCCTCAGTTTAGGCCGATACGTATTCTTCTACATATTTTTTGTAAAAAAAATCGCAATAAGCGTTTATCAATTGGTTTGCGCAAAAGTTATAGCGTTTACAAAATAGGGGGTATTTTTATGGCATTTTTATTAATATTTTTTTTTTACTAGTCATGGCGGCGATCAGCGATTTTTTTCGGTACTGCGACATTATGGCGGACACTTCGGACACTTTTGACACATTTTTGGGACCATTGGCATTTTTATAGCGATCAGTGCTATAAAAATGCATTGGATTACTATAAAAATGCCACTGGCAGTGAAGGGGTTAACACTAGGGGGCGGGGAAGGGGTTAAGTATGTCCCTGGGTGTGTTCTAACTGTAGGGGGGGTGGCCTCACTAGGGGAAATGACCGATCTTCTGTTCATACATTGTATGAACAGAGGATTAGCATTTCTCCCCCTGACAGGACCGGGAGCCAGTGTCATTAGTACAGTGACAGTGCATATTTTTAGCACTGATTACTGTATTAGTGTCGCTAGTCCCCAAAAAATGTCAAAAGTGTCAGTTAGTGTCCAATTTGTCCGCCACAATATCGCAGTCCCACTATAAGTCGTTGATCGCTGCCATTACTAGTAAAAAATTTAAAATAAATAAAAATACCCAAGAGTGTGTGGACGCTATAACTTTTGCACAAACCAATCAATATACGCTTATTGGGGTTTTTGTTTACTAAAAATATGTAGCAGAACACATATTGGCCTAAACTGATTAAGAAATTAGATTTTTTCAACAATTTTATTGGATATGTTTTGTAGCAGAAAGTAAAAAATATGAGTTTTTTTTTTTTCAAAGCACAAAAAATAAAAAGCTCTTTTTGCACGACCGCGCAATTTTCAGTTAAAGTAACGTCGTCGTGCATACAGTAAAGTAGTTTTTATTGCTACTAGCATACTAGCTCATTATGTGTCACTTACCTGAGATCGAAGCCCCCAAAGTCCGCCTCAGTCCCGTCCACCGCCGCCGCTATGTCCCCTCGTCGCTAGTTCCTGTTTTTGTCGCTCCGGCTCTGTGATTGGCCGGAGCGGCGATGACGTCACTCCCGCGCATGCGCGAAAACACAGCATTAACCCCGTTAATGCCATTCACAAAAACGGCACCGCTCAGTGCCCATTTCTGTGAAAATTTCTCCTTAAAGCGGTGGTTCACCCATAAAAACGACTTCCCCCTATTACACTGCCCCCCCCCGCATTACAATACGAATATGCCATTAATTTTTTTTTGGCTGCTGTACATACCTGGGTACAGCTATTCACCCGTGTCCTCCGGGTTGCGAGTCCCGCGGGAGTGGGCGTTCCTACCATGGCGGTGATTGACGTTTTGACTAAAAAATAAGCTCCCCCCGTCGCGTAAGCCGCGTCACGACTGGCGAAAGGAGCCGAACTGCGATGCGCAGGCGCAGTATAGCGCCGACTCGCCGTTCGGCTCCTTCCGCCAATCGTGACGCTGCTTACGCGACGGGGGGAGCTAGTTTTTTAGTCAAAACGTCAATCATCGCCATGGTAGGAACGCCCACTCCCGCGGGACTCGCAACCCGGAGGACACGGGTGAATAGCTGTACCCAGGTATGTACAGCAGCCAAAAAAAAATTAATGGCATATTCGTATTGTAATGCGGGGGGGCAGTGTAATAGGGGGAAGTCGTTTTTATGGGTGAACCACCGCTTTAACCGTGTAGGTTAAGGAGATAGTTCTTGGACCAACAGGTAAGCCTTAATCTAGGCTTACCTGTAGGTGCAAGTGTTAACAGTGGGCCAGATTCAGATAGCCCGGCGTAATTTTGTGCGGGTGTAGCGTATCTCAGATACGCTACGCCCCCGTAACCTAGTGAGGCAGGTTCTGTATTCAGAAAGAACATGCGGCTAAAGTTACGGCGGGGTAGCATATGTGGTCCGGCGTAAGCCCGCGTTTTTCAAATTATTCAGGCAGTGGGCGTGTTGTATGTTGATGAACGGTGAGCCCACGTAAATGACGTTTTTTACTAACGGCGCATGCTCTAAATTACACCAGAAAGCCTCATTGGTTTCGACGTGAACGTAACTTATTCAAAGCCCTATTCGCGAACGACTTACGCAAACTACGTAAACTACGCAAAATTCGACGATGGCCCGACGTCCATACTTAACATTGGCTACGCCTCATATAGCAGGGGTAACTTTATGCCGGAAAAAGCCTTACGTAAACGACATAAAAAAATGCGCCGGGCGGACGTACGTTTCTGAATCGGCGTATCTACCTAATTTGCATATTTGACGCGGAAATCTACGGAAGCGCCACCTAGCGGCCAGCGTAAATATGCAGCCTAAGATACGACGGTGTAAGAGACTTACGCCGGCCATATCTTAGTAAAATTCTGGCGTATCAAGCTTTCTGAATACCGAAAGAAGATACGGCGGCGCTTCGTAGAACTTACGCGGCGTATCAATAGATACGCCGACGTAAAGACTATCTGAATCTGGCCCAGTGGGTTTACAACCACTTTAAAGAAAATACCAAATTTTGGGTTGTCCCCAGAAATGTAACAGAGGGAAAATCTTCCAATGGGGACACTAGTTCTGGTGAACTGGGGGGCCCCAAGGGATTCCACTTGCCGACTGCCTTAATGGTAGTGGATGTCATGATTTTGACGTTATATACCGTTTGGTATGGTAGCAGCTAGCTGTCATAACCCCGGTATTGTTTTTTCTCTTATGCGGCTGGCTTTCAGATAAAAGTGATCCAAGCGGCAGATTCACTACCGAAATTAAATCAGCAAAAAGAAACACCTCTATTCATTTAGTAATTTAACCCCAATGACGTACATATTTTCCATAAAAGATAAAAAAAAGATGTACCATTCATCTCCTTTTACCATCTTTACCTTAGAAGGTACACGGCACTGATATTTATTAAAATAATAACTGATAAAAATGTAGCGTTTATATTTGGTAGGCAAAGCTGGATGCATGGGCAAGCATTGTTTCATTTTTAATGCCCTGTGACTGGCACACAAACAAGCCACCACCTGCATTCTTCTGCTTTTTCTCCTCCTCAATCTCTACATTTAATTGAATCAACATAATTACAGAAGAGCAGAGCAGTGCTGCCTTCCCTGCTGTGGTAATTAAGGATGGGAGATTAATATGCAATCCCATCAAGGCTTTTCCTTTCTGGCCTCCTGATTCTGGCAAGGGTAATGGAACACGATGGACGGAGAGCCGGCCAAATGGAAAACCAAATGTGCGATTGGCTTCTTCCTTCATGGTAGATTATTTCTGCCTAATCAACCTTACCATTCAGCAGGTGCACCTTTGTGTACCCTCAGGACTTGAGTGCGCATAGAATTATTAAGGTCAAGAATCTTTGCTTATGCTGTATGTAAGCCTCAGTTGGCACATAACCTACAGAACCATTATTGCCCCAAGGAAACAAATTTTCCCATTATCATTAATTTTCTATACTTATGCCGCGTACACACGATCATTTTTCGGCATGAAAAAAAAACAACGTTTTTAAAAACTTCATTTAAAATGATGGTGTGTGGGCTTTACATCGTTTTTCGGCTTCTGAAAAACGTAAAAAAAAAATTCGAACATGCTGCATTTTTTAACGTCGTTTTAAAAAATGTAGTTTTTCGGGTTGTAAAAAATGATCGTGTGTGGGCTAAAACGACGTTTAGAAGGAAGTTATGAGACGGGAGCGCTCGTTCAGGTAAAACTACCGTTCATAATGTAGTAAGCACATTCATCACGCTGTAACAGACAGAAAAGCGCGAATCGTCTTTTACTAACACGAAATCAGCTAAAGCAGCCCAAAGGCGAAAAGAACTTCCCCTTTAGAGTGCCGTTGTACGTATTGTACGTCACCGCGCTTTGTTCATAATTTTTTTAAAACGATAGTGTGTGGGCAACATCGTTTTTAATGATGAAGTTGGAAAAACTTTGTTTTTTGGACATGCTGAAAAACAACGTTTTTTTTCATGCCGAAAAATGATCGCATTAGAGCTACATTTAAAAAAATCCATTTTATCAACTAAGTGCCGGTTCACACTACCGCGACATGGGATCCGACTTGTGTCGCCCCAAGTTGCGTGACATTGAAGTGAATCTAGGCAACTTGTAGGCATTGATTTAAATGGAAATTGCCTCCAAAGTCGGATCACTGTCTTAACTGAAGCAACTTTACAGGAAGAGAAAATAGTTTACCGTATATACTCGAGTATAAGCCGACCCGAATATAAGCCAAGGCACCTAATTTTACCACAAAAAAAATTGAAAAATTATTGATTC
Source organism: Rana temporaria (assembly GCF_905171775.1). Lineage (NCBI taxonomy): Eukaryota > Metazoa > Chordata > Amphibia > Anura > Ranidae > Rana > Rana temporaria. The sequence goes on along the minus strand of NC_053491.1, from coordinate 38,379,057 downwards.
GAGCAGTGGCGGACTAAGGGGGTGGCGGGGGGCGTGCCGCACCAGGTGCTAGACACTAGGGGGGTGTCAGGCCAGCAACCCCCCCTCCGCGAATCAAAGGAGAGCGTGCGGTGACAGAATATACATAGAGTGCCCGAGCGGGCATGTGGTGGATTTGCGCGGGGGGAGGGGGGTGCGAGGAGTTGCACCCGAGCCAGTCGGCGGCACATCTGGTACCGGCGCAATGATCCCCTTCTCTCACGGCTCTGATCAGTCTCGGGCAGCTGCTGTCAGCCGAGCAGAGAAGCCGCCTCCCCCTCCTTCTCTATGTCTATACAGTGCTGTGCATGCAAGTATCCAAAACTTTTTGTTTTGTGCATCCAAAACTTTAAAACATGTTCTATTTCTTTACACCGATGGAAAAAAAGCCCTATGGGGCCCACACACAATCGTTTTTTCATCAGAAAAAATGATCGTGTGTACACGGCATTACAGTGTCGCCGGATGGCTTAAAGGTTCTGACACTGTGAAGCTGAATCCTAGTCTACAATCTAAACCATGGTAACTAGGTCCTGGCTGCTAAGTCTGTGAGAGAGGCTTATCCAGGAGTTCTACTGGCTGCTAGGTCTGTGTGAGAGGCCTATCCAGGTAGTCAAGATCTGCTTAAACAGAAAGCTGTTTTACCTTTGAATTCAAGGAGTCTGTCAATGATCTGCAAATGGTATCTGTAACCTCCCCTAACCCTCGCTCCTACTACTTATTTCAAATTCCTTATTAAAGCATTGCAAATATATAAAGTGACTGGTGCCCAAATTCTGTTCTAACGTCCCATTATAGCCCTGGGGTGAATGTAAGCTTGACACCTATCTCTGGAGGTACCTTATTGCTTCCAGTAGACCCAGGGGGCACTACACCTATATTGAACATATATTCTTTTTACAGTTTTAGGATAGCTCGTCACTCTGCTGCCCCCCCGCCATCCCTGGTGAGGGAACCAGGAAGTAAAGCGCTTCGGCTTCACTGCCTGGTTCCCTATGGTGCATGCACGAGTTGCGCTGCGCCTGCTGATTGGCTCCTGCTGTGCTCTGGGAGCCGAGTGTTCCCAGAGCACAACGGGGGGGGGGATGTGACGTCCTGCCTGCAGTCTTCCCGCAGACTGTGGCCGGAAGTGGGTGCAAATACCTGTCTTTAGACAGGTATCTGCACCCCCCCTCCCCCCTGAAAGGTGTCAAATGTGACACCGGAGGGGGGGAAGGTTCCGATCAGCGGGAGTTCCACTTTAGGGTGGAGCTCTGCTTTAAGTCAGCAGCTACAAACACTGTAGCTGCTGACTTTTAATAAGGACACTTACCTGTTCAGGGAGCCATCCATCGGATCAGGAACAGACGGCACCATTCGAACTAAGGGAAACTGGTAGTGGAGCCTTCAGGCTTCACCTCCGGTTTCCTACTGCGCATGTGTGAGTCACGTGGCATTTCCTGAATGGCTCCATCATCTTCTGGGACACACAAAGGTCCCAGAAGGCAGCGGGGGAGAAAAGGACGTGACACACTGGTCCGCAGCTAGGCTTGGGCAGAAGTACACAAGGTACTTCATAAAAGGTAAGTAAGGAAAACAAATAGAAAATATCCAAATTTGAGTGGTGGAGGGGTTGTCATTCCTTCAAGACAAAGTTGTAAAAGTGGGTGGAACTCCACTTTAAGATAATTGGCGGGGCGTCAACTCTCAGGCTCCAGCCTGTTCTTTGGATCAATCACAAAGATAAGATGTAATCGTTTATAGAAATTTGCAATACCTGTTGACTATGCTGTACACATGAAAGAAATACAAAAACATGGAACTGTTGTTGAAGCACATCTAGTACACCAAGTACAACTGGGATATCTGTGGAGATCTAAAAGTAGTGGCTCTGTTGCTCAGAATGCAGCTATACCAAACACTGTTACCAGTGGCGGCCCGTCCATATATGGGGCGCAGAGGCGCCGCCCCCCATCCACTCTATCTGGGAAGAAGTTTCTAAGAATCTTCATCTGGCTGCTTTCAGGCATAATATGGCAGCAGATCGTCCTGGTCCTAAGTTCCTACCTGGCGATATAGTTTGGCTCTCTACCAAGCACATCCTGAAAAACGCGTAAAAAAAGTGTAAAAGGGGTCTTAAAGTGGATGTAAACCTGATTAATGAAATTTGAGCTAGGCACAAATATCTGCAGTGTTTTGTTATCTCTCTTCAATGTCCCGTAGCTGTCTCCTGCTCTGTTCTTCTGTTAACTGATAACTCCTGAAAAGTTCTCTGTCACATATGATAAAAGCAGCCGGAATTTTGTGTTGGGGAGGATGCGATAAATAGATTAGCAGAGCCCTGAACCATTCAAGGGACAGAGCTGAAAGTCTCTAACTATGAGGAGAGGGGATGTGTGCCTTTCCTCAAATCAGCTGTCCTGGCTGTATTCCCAGGCTTCACTGCAGTGCTAACCAGGAAGAGAAAATCTCTTAACACGATGTGCACTTTCTAAATAGTATATAAAGCTGAAGACAGCAGATATACATGTAAAACTTATGTAGGGAGATGTGTTTTATTTCTGTGTATCATCTGAGGCTGTTCACTGCACTGGGTATATGTGAGGGTTTACATCCACTTTTACCTACTTAAAGGTCTGGAGTTGATTCTAAGTGTGGTATTTGCATTTAGAATCTATTGCTGTGAACCTACATCATGCGTTCAAAGCAGCTGTCAATACAAGTGAAACAGGTCCTTGTAAGGCTTCAAAAACAAATCCATCAGAGAGATAGCAGCAACATTAGGAGTGGCCAAATCAACAGTTTGGTACATTCTGAGGAAAGACAAACACGATGGTGAGCTCAGCAACATAAAAAGGCCTGGACGTCCATGGAAGACAACAGTGGTGGATGATTGCAAGATCCTCTCTGGTAAAGAAAAACCCATTCACAACATCCAGACAAGTGAAAGACACTCTCCAGGAGGTGGGCGTATCATTTTCAAAGTCTACAATCAAGAGATGACTTCACGAGTGCAAATACAGAGGGTACACCACAAGGTGCAAACCATTCATAAGCATGAAGAATAGAAAAGCCAGATTAGACTTTGCCACAAAACATAAAAAAAAGCCAGACCAGTTCTGGAAAAGCATTCTTTGGACGGATGAACCTAAGATTAATCTGTACCAGAATGACGGGAAGAAAAAAGTGTGGAGAAGGCTTGGAACAGCTCATAATCCCAAAAACACAATGTCATCTGTAAAACATGGTGGAGCTTGCAGTGTGATGGCATGGACATGCATGGCTTCCAGTGGCACTGGGTCATTGGTGTTTATTGATGATGTGACTGAAGACAGAAGCAGCCGGATGAATTCTGCAGTGTTTATAGATATACTGTCAGCCCAGATTCAGCCAAATGCAGCAAAGTTGATTGGATGGCGCTTCACAGTACAGATGCACAATGATCCAAAACACACTGCAAAGGCAACCCAGGAGCTGTTGAAGGAAAAAGAAGTAGAATATTCTGCAATGGCCTAGTCAATCACCTGATCTCAGTCCAAATGAGCATATATTTCACTTGCTGAAGGCAAAACTAAAGGCAAAAAGACCCACACATACAGAACAACTGAAGACAGCTGCAGTTAGAGCCTGGCAAAGCATCAGAAAAGAGAAAACACAGTCTTTAGTAATGTCCAGGGGTCCAGACTTCAGGCAGTCATTGCCAGTAAGGGATTCTTAACAAAATATTAAAAATTAACATTTTATTTATAATTATATTAGTTTGCCCAATTACACTTGAGCCCCTGAAAATGGGGGGACTGTGCATAAAAATGGTTACCCTTTGTCATGGTTATGCAATAAAGTCTGGCATCTTACCCGTCTCATGTGTCCATTAGAGGCCTGACCCTCCTTCTGACTGTCGTTTATCACCTTCCTCCCTGTATTGCTCCACCCTAGGCCATTCCAGGAAGCCTATATTAACCATTGCACTGCTAGTCTGCTTTGCTGTTCAACCGTGTTGTTAGCTTTAGTTCCTGTCTGCAGTGTGCTACGATTATCTTCCTGTGTACCGTTTTTGGCTTGTCCCTGACTTCTCCTGTTTGCCTGTGATCCTGACCTTTTGCCTGTCCCTCGGTTACCCTTGTCTGCCTGTTGCCCTGACCTCGGCTTACCCATCACACTGCTTCCCCTCTCTCCCTGCGAAGCTTGACCTAGGGGATCCCAGGGGTCGGGACCTGGATCCAGCTGCGGCGAAGGCCATCCTCACCACTAGAGGCTCTGGTGAACACAAAGCTGGGTCTTAGACTCCGCACCCTGGGCGATCTTGGGTTCACGCTTCCTGTCTAATCGCAGCAGTCGGCCATAGGGTTCACTACCCTGTGGTGCATCCCTGACCCCAACGGGGTGCACTTGTCACCTGGCCACAGGTGACCTGACACCCTTCCTAAAATTTGTACTTGATATTTATGTTCAACCCCTTGAATTAAGGCTGAAAGTCTGCAATTCAAATTAATTTGGATTGTTTCATTTTAATTTTATTCTGGTGGCATACAGAGCAAAAGTATAAAAATTATACCTGTGTCCAAAAATATATATGCTCCTAACTGTATGTACAAACATTCTATAATATAGTGCTAATCTCAATCTCTTCATTTACACCTCCTAGAGACAAGACATCCAGGGCGTAGATCCAAAAAGTCTTCCTTTGGCAGAGGCGTTGGAATCTCTCTCCTGCAGGGAGATTCTTGACAATGGCTTCAATCACCCAGACTCGGAGTCCTTCCATGCCATAGTGCTCCAAAAAATGCCTAGGGACACTGACTGGCTGGATCACAAGGTGAAAATAAAGGGGGCATAAAAATCTAACAAAAAAAAAAAATGCAGTCATCACATCTGATGCCGCGTACACACGGTCATTTTTCGGCATGAAAAAAAAACTTTTTCAGCATATCCAAAAAGCGACGTTTTTCCAACTTCATCATTAAAAACGACGTTGCCCACACACCATCGTTTTTAAAAAATTATGTAAAAAGCGCGGTGACGTACAACACGTACGACGGCACTCTAAAAGGGAAGTTCTATTCGCCTTTGGGCTGCTTTAGCCGATTCCGTGTTAGTAAAAGAGGATTTGCGCTTTTCTGTTTGTTACAGCATGATGAATGTGCTTACTCCATTATGAATGGTAGTTTTACCAGAACGAGTGCTCCCGTCTCATAACTTGCTTCTGAGCATGCGTGGGTTTAAAACATCGTTTTAGCCCACACACGATCATTTTTTAAAACGACGTTAAAAAATGCAGCATGTTCAAAATTTTTTTAGGACGTTTTTCAGAAGCTGAAAAACAATGCGAAGCCCACACACGATCATTTTAAATGACGTTTTTAAAAACGTCGTTTTTTTTCATGCCGAAAAATGATCGCGTGTACGCGGCATGAGAATTGGAAAGCTGAAATATAATACATTTTTGTTTTTGTGTTTAATACCGCTTCAAACCATGCCCAACATCAATGTAATTCAACCGCGCCCACTTCTCCGTTGCACCGCGCTCACTACTTGCAGCAGTGTACTATGTGCGCCTCAGGCTGTCTTTTCCTTAAGGTGTTCCTCTTTCTCAAGTTCTCAAGTTGAGAGGTATGTATAAAGACATCATAAGATTTTCTGTAACCACAGCAACAGTAATAATGTCTGATTTATGACTACTTTGTCTACCTGAATGCACGCAAACCATCTGACTGTAATTCCGCTACAAGCAAAATACTGAAGAGAGTTCATGGACATGACAAATGATAAGAAGAGGAGCATGTGGACAAATATATCATAAATAATGATTACTAGATAGAGATTATGAGAAACTATTAGCTAAGGTGGAAAATGCTGGGGGGTTAGTCGGTGCACGGTCAGGTGCTCTTGCACACTTCAATTTTCATAATTAAACACAGCAGCTAATACAGTGAATTTCACCCAGTGTGGTTCAAGCGCACTGCCGTTTTCAATCAAGAAAATCACACTATGAAATAATTGCCCATCTGTCATTACCCCAGTTACAACTCCAGCAGATTGGTATACATTAGAAAGCAGTAAAATGGTAACTCTAAGGTAAATGGGAATTTGCAAGCTTTTAGCAACTTGAAGTGGAAGTAAAGCCCCCCCCCTGTCCCCCCGTCTTACCTATCCTGTCTAACCTGTATAAAAAAGATGTGTGTGCTTAGCTATTTTTACTCCGCTTTGGTCTGGTAACATAGGGCTAGATCCACAAAGCCCGCCCTAACTTTGCGGCGGCGTAGCGTATCGTCTTTACACTATGCCGCCGTAAGTTAGCGAGGCAAGTACATGATTAACATAGTACTTGCCTGCTAAGTTACGGCGGCGTAGCCTAAAGCGGGCGGGCGTAAGGGCGCCTAATTCAAAATAGGCTGAGGGGGCGTGTTTAATGTTAATTTTTTTGACCTGACGTGATTGACGTTTTTTTGGAACGGCGCATGCGCCGTCCGCCTACATATCCCAGTGTGCATTGCGGCAACGTACGCCGCACGGGCCTATTGGTTTCGACATGGACGTAAATGACGTAAATCCCTATTCACGGACGACTTACGCAAACAACGTAAAATTTTCGAATTTCGACGCGGGAACGGCGGCCATACTTAACATTACTGTTCCAGCTATTTGATGGAATATCTTTAGGCCTGATAATGCGTTACGTAAACAGCGTATCTGTACTGCGTCGGCCGGGCGTACGTTCGTGAATAGGTGTATCTAGTGATTTACATATTCTACGCCGACCGCAATGGAAGCGCCACCTAGCGGTCAGCCTAAATATTGCACCCTAAGATAGGACGGCGCAAGCCGTCGTATCTTAGATAGGTTTAAGTGTATCTCTGTTTGAGAATACACTTAAACTTAGGTCGGCGCAGATTCCGAGTTAGGTCGGCGTATCTACTGATACGCCGGCCTAACTCTATGTAGATCTAGCCCTAAATCTCACAGCTCTATATCCCCTGTGTTGGTGACCAGCTGCTGCAGGGGAGAGGAGAAGGAACCAACAACAGCTGGGTCATGGGAGCCGATTGCTGAGGTCATTGCTCCCAGCATTCCCAGTTGTTGTTGAGTGCTCTCTAAACAAGAGCTGTAGGACCATGTGACCAGACAGGAGCAGATTAAAAATAAGTAAGTATATAGATACAGGTTAGGCAGGATAGGTAAGAAATGGTGGAGGGAACACTTTTAAATGCATTTTTTGCTGTGAAAATGACAATGGTCCCAAAAATGTGTCAAAATTGTCCGAAGTGTCCGCCATAATGTCGCAGTCATGAAAAAAATTGCTGATCGCCGCCATTAGTAGTAGTAAAAAAAAAAAAAATATCCCCTATTTTGTAAACACTATAAATTTTGCGCAAACCAACCGATAAACGCTTATTGCGATGTTTTTTTACCAAAAATAGGTAGAAGAATACGTATCGGCCTAAACTGAGGGAAAAAAATGTTATATGTTTTTGGGGGGATATTTATTATAGCAAAAAGTAAAAAATATTGAATTTTTTTCAAAATTGTCGCTCTATTTTTGTTTATAGCGCAAAAAATAAAAACCGCAGAGATGATCAAATACCACCAAAAGAAAGCTCTATTTGTGGGAAAAAAAGGACGCCATTTTTGTTTGGGAGCCATGTCGCACAATTGTCTGTTAAAGCGACGCAGTGCCGAATCGCAAAACCTGGCCTGGGCATTTAGCTGCCTAAAGGGCCGGGGCTTAAGTGGTTAAAGAGTGAGAGCGATGAAAGCTGAAAATTGGTCTGGGCGGGAGGGTGGTTTAATTGCCCAGTAAGCAAGTGGTTAAAGCAATGCAGTGCTGTATCACAAAAATGGCCTGTGAGGGGGGTAAAACGCTAAAGTGGTTTAAAAAAAAAAAACGCTGAGGATTTAATACTACTTTTGCTCTAAGTTCCCCTTGCTTATCATTGACATTCTATATATGGGGCCCTCTAGTGGCTCCTAGGGCACCCACACTGCCTATCCCCAAGTGATCCTGGACCTAACCTATTCTACTAACTCTAGCACCATCTTGTGGCCAGAAAGGGAAACTACACTAAGTAAATCTGTGCCCCTACCTGACTATAATTTTCCCTCAGCTCTACTTTATCAGTACAGATCCAGCATTCTCAACAATAATAGTGTATGGCATGCTCAGGATTGTCTATTTCTAGACTAGCCTGAAGGCCACTTGCTGCAAAACACATTATTAATCAGCTGTCTAGTTTAGTAGCCGAGGGCAAACCTTCAAGAAAGTCAGGTAATTGTTGAATACCTATACCAGGGGTGGGCAATTATTTTTTCGATGGGGCCACATGAGAAACTAAAAATATTTTGGAGGGCCGGGCCAAAAGGCTAAACTCAATACTACATAAAATCAATTGTATTTCTTTATAAAAAACAGTAAATATCATTGTTGGAAAACTGGGGGACAGAGGCTGGGGACATGGCACAGGAGGGGGACAGAGGCTGGGGACATGGCATAGGAGGGGGGCAGAGGCTGGGGACATGGCACAGGAGGGGGACAGAGGCTGGGGACATGACACAGGAGGGGGACAGAGGCTGGGGACATGGCACAGGAGGGGGAAAGAGGCTGGGGACATGACACAGGAGGGGGACAGAGGCTGGGGACATGGCACAGGAGGGGGACAGAGGCTGGGGACATGGCACAGGAGGGGGACAGAGGCTGGGGACATGGCACAGGAGGGGGACAGAGGCTGGGGACATGGCACAGGAGGGGGACAGAGGCTGGGGACATGGCACAGGAGGGGGACAGAGGCTGGGGACATGGCACAGGAGGGGGACAGAGGCTGGGGACATGACACAGGAGGGGGAAAGAGGCTGGGGACATGACACAGGAGGGGGACAGAGGCTGGGGACATGGCACAGGAGGGGGACAGAGGCTGGGGACATGGCACAGGAGGGGGACAGAGGCTGGGGACATGGCACAGGAGGGGGACAGAGGCTGGGGACATGACACAGGAGGGGGACAGAGGCTGGGGACATGACACAGGAGGGGGACAGAGGCTGGGGACATGCCACAGGAGGGGGACAGAGGCTGGGGACATGACACAGGAGGGGGACAGAGGCTGGGGACATGACAGAGGCTGGGGACATGGCACAGGAGGGGGACAGAGGCTGGGGACAGGCAGCCACTGTTTAATCAATAACAATTGATTAAACAGTGGCTGCATGTGATGGCACAGTGGCTGCGTGTGATGGCACAGTGGTTGCGTTTGATGGGCACAGTGGCGACAATTGATGGCACAGTGGCTGCGTGTGATGGGCACAGTGGCAACAATTGATGGCACAGTGACTGCGTGTGTTGGCACAGTGGCTGCATGTGATGGCACAGTGGCTGCGTGTGATTGGCACAGTGGCTGCGTTTGATGGGCAGAGTGGCTGCGTGTTATTGGCACAGTGGCTGCGTGTTATTGGCACAGTGGCTGCGTGTGATTGGCACAGTGGCTGCGTTTGATGGGCACAGTGGCTGCATGTGATTGGCACAGTGGCTGCGTGTGTTGGCACAGTGGCTGCGTGTGATTGGCACAGTGGCTGCATGTGATTGGCACAGTGGCTGTCTTTGGGAACAGTGGCAACAATTGATTGCACAGTGGCTGAGTGTGATGGGAACAGTGGCTGCGTTTGATGGGAACAGTGGCTGCGTGTGATTGGCACAGTGGCTGCGTGTGATTGGCACAGTGGCTGCGTGTGATTGGCACAGTGGCTACGTGTGATTGGCACAGTGGCTGCGTGTGATTGGCACAGTGGCTGCGTGTGATTGGCACAGTGGCGACAATTTATGGTGGCGAAGTGGATGCGTGTGTTGGCACAAGTGGCTGCGTGTGTTGGCACAAGTGGCTGCATGTGTTGGCACAAGTGGCTGCGTGTGATGGGCACAGTGGCTGAGTGTGATTGGCACAGTGGCTGCGTGTGATTGGCACAGTGGCCGCGTGTGATTGGCACAGTGGCGACAATTTATGGTGGCGAAGTGGCTGCGTGTGTTGGCACAAGTGGCTGCATGTGTCGGCACAAGTGGCTGCATGTGTTGGCACAAGTGGCTGCGTGTGATTGGCACAGTGGCTGCGTGTGATTGGCACAGTGGCTGCGTGTGATTGGCACAGTGGCTGCGTGTGATTGGCACAGTGGCGACAATTTATGGTGGCGAAGTGGCTGCGTGTGTTGGCACAAGTGGCTGCGTGTGTTGGCACAAGAGGCTGGGGACATGGCACAGGAGGGGGACAGAGGCTGGGGACATGGCACAGGAGGGGGACAGAGGCTGGGGACATGACACAGGAGGGGGACAGAGGCTGGGGACATGACAGAGGCTGGGGACATGGCACAGGAGGGGGACAGAGGCTGGGGACATGACACAGGAGGGGGACAGAGGCTGGGGACATGACACAGGAGGGGGACAGAGGCTGGGGACATGCCACAGGAGGGGGACAGAGGCTGGGGACATGACACAGGAGGGGGACAGAGGCTGGGGACATGACAGAGGCTGGGGACATGGCACAGGAGGGGGACAGAGTCTGGGGACATGACACAGGAGGGGGACAGAGGCTGGGGACAGGCAGCCACTGTTTAATCAATAACAATTGATTAAACAGTGGCTGCATGTGATGGCACAGTGGCTGCGTGTGATGGCACAGTGGTTGCGTTTGATGGGCACAGTGGCGACAATTGATGGCACAGTGGCTGCGTGTGATGGGCACAGTGGCAACAATTGATGGCACAGTGACTGCGTGTGTTGGCACAGTGGCTGCATGTGATGGCACAGTGGCTGCGTGTGATTGGCACAGTGGCTGCGTTTGATGGGCAGAGTGGCTGCGTGTTATTGGCACAGTGGCTGCGTGTTATTGGCACAGTGGCTGCGTGTGATTGGCACAGTGGCTGCGTTTGATGGGCACAGTGGCTGCATGTGATTGGCACAGTGGCTGCGTGTGTTGGCACAGTGGCTGCGTGTGATTGGCACAGTGGCTGCATGTGATTGGCACAGTGGCTGTCTTTGGGAACAGTGGCAACAATTGATTGCACAGTGGCTGAGTGTGATGGGAACAGTGGCTGCGTTTGATGGGAACAGTGGCTGCGTGTGATTGGCACAGTGGCTGCGTGTGATTGGCACAGTGGCTACGTGTGATTGGCACAGTGGCTGCGTGTGATTGGCACAGTGGCTGCGTGTGATTGGCACAGTGGCGACAATTTATGGTGGCGAAGTGGATGCGTGTGTTGGCACAAGTGGCTGCGTGTGTTGGCACAAGTGGCTGCATGTGTTGGCACAAGTGGCTGCGTGTGATGGGCACAGTGGCTGAGTGTGATTGGCACAGTGGCTGCGTGTGATTGGCACAGTGGCCGCGTGTGATTGGCACAGTGGCGACAATTTATGGTGGCGAAGTGGCTGCGTGTGTTGGCACAAGTGGCTGCATGTGTCGGCACAAGTGGCTGCATGTGTCGGCACAAGTGGCTGCGTGTGATTGGCACAGTGGCTGCGTGTGATTGGCACAGTGGCTGCGTGTGATTGGCACAGTGGCTGCGTGTGATTGGCACAGTGGCGACAATTTATGGTGGCGAAGTGGCTGCGTGTGTTGGCACAAGTGGCTGCGTGTGTTGGCACAAGTGGCTGCATGTGTTGGCACAAGTGGCTGCATGTGTTGGCACAAGTGGCTGCGTGTGATGGGCACAGTGACCCCTCCCGGCCCTGCCTACTGTTATCACCGCGGCGGGGAACATAACAGACAGCGTTCGTTTGAACAGCTGTTTTCCCCGCTGCGCATAGACACTCCCCCTTGGACGGATCTGTCCAATCGCGAGCAAGGGGGAGTGTCTATGTGACTCCCCCTTGCTCGCGATTGGACAGATCCGTCCAAGGGGAAGTGTCTATGCCATAGACACTCCCCCTTGGACGGATCTGTCCAATCGCGAGCAAGGGGGAGTGTCTATGTGACTCCCCCTTGCTCGCGATTGGACAGATCCGTCCAAGGGGAAGTGTCTATGCCATAGACACTCCCCCTTGGACGGATCTGTCCAATCGCGAGCAAGGGGGAGTGTCTATGTGACTCCCCCTTGCTCGCGATTGGACAGATCCGTCCAAGGGGGAGTGTCTATGCGCGGCGGGGAAAACAGCTGTTCAAACGAACGCTGTCTGTTATGTTCCCCGCCGCGGTGATAACAGTAGGTTGCGGCGGCGGGGGTGGGCCGGATTAAAAGGTCCGCCGGGCCGTATACGGCCCGCGGGCCGTAGTTTGCCCAGGTCTGACCTATACTATGGCTAAAATTTGTTTTTGTTTTTTTCTACAGCTTGTATTAGCCAACTATTTTGGCAAACAAAAACAATATTTCTTTCTTTTGGGGGCATTTGATCACCTCTGCGGGGGGAAAAACAGTATTTTATACTTTCTGCTATAAAACACATCCAATAAAAAAATGTAAAAAATCTAATTTCTATATCAGTTTAGGCCAACATGTATTCTGTAGGGCTGTTACTGATTAAAATGTTCGTGTTCGATTAATCAATTTTTTTTTTTATCGATTAATCGGCTAATTTCGATAAATTATTACACACATACAGATCCAAGTACTTTTAGCTAATCTCCTTGCAGGCTGATTCCCAGTGCAGCTACCAGCCACTGGGAAAATGGATAGCAGGATACAAAAAACACAATGGGAATAGTATTGAAACTTTTATAGTCTTTAACTGCTTGCCAACTGCCCACCGTCATATTACGGCGGCAAGTCGGCTCCCCTGCGCGAGAGCCTCTAGCTCTACGTCCGCTCTCGCGCAGGCCACTCGTGCGTGTGCCCGGCGGGCGCGATCGCTGCCGGGCACCCGCGATCGCTCGTTACAGAAATTGACATCTTGGAAAATGAGCCACTACCATGGACCGATCACCATGCCATTCAATTCAAAATCACCAATAACGCTAGGCCAAAAAAAATGACAAAACCAATGACAACTCACTGGACGAGATCCCAGAAGAAGCTCCACTCGGAACTCTTCCAAACAACACTAGGGAACAAAATAAAATCAATCCAACAAAAACAAAATGCCACAGAAACACTTGACGCCATCAACAAGGCGCTACTATGGTCAGCAGATTTGGTGGCACCAAAACGCAAAACTTGCATCCGGAAAAACAACTCCAGCTGGTTCAATGACCAGCTGACGTTGCTAAAGCAAGAGCGTAGAAGAGCAGAAGCTGCATGTTTAGAGGCCCCTAATTATGATTCACAAGAATTTTGCAACAAATTATCAGATTATTTCATTAATAAAATTGAAAAAATCCGTGAAAGTATTCAGCAAAATGGAATCGTCACAAACCCTGCCCCAAATCCCAAACCAAATACCCACATAAATCAGCCGCAATCACCAAAATTCACTCTAAAACCCATCTCCATCAATGCCACCAAAAACATCATCGGGACTCTGCGTAACAGTACAGGACCAAATGACATCATCCCCACTAAACTGCTGAAAAAAAGTGCCGATATTTTGGCACCAGCTATCACGCAGCTCATTAACCAATCATTCAAGGAGGGCATGGTGCCCACCCTGCTGAAACAAGGGACAATAAAACCAATTCTAAAAAAAAACACCCTTGACCCCAAAGACCCAAACAACCGGAGGCCCATAACAGGTTTAAATGTTTTCTCCAAGGTAATGGAGAAAGAAGTTGTACAACAGCTGCAACTGCATTTAGACACCCATAAATTACTCGACACGTTCCAATCAGGCTTCCGTCCGGGTCACGGAACAGAAACGGCGCTGCTCAAAATATGGGATGACGTTCTAGAGGCCGCAGATGAAGGAGAATCTTCTCTTCTGATCCTGCTGGACCTAAGCGCGGCTTTTGACACTGTAGACCACAGACTACTACTAGCTAGGCTAACTGAAGTGGCCAAAGTCGCGGAAAGTGATTTACCCTGGTTCTCCTCCTTCTTGGAAAACCGATCACAAACAGTGAAACTGGGACCGTTCACTTCTGAAAAACGTACGGTATCATGCGGAGTCCCTCAGGGGTCGCCCTTGTCACCCGTATTGTTCAATATCTATCTTCGCCCCCTATTTGAAATCATCAGGAACCAGAAGCTACTTTACCACTCCTATGCGGACGACACTCAACTGTATTTCCACATCTGCAACAACAAGGATGTTTTTCTTGGACTAGAGAAATCCCTCACTCTAATAGATAACTGGATGACATCCAGTTATCTTAAACTCAATGGTTCAAAAACAGAACTTCTCCTGTTTCACGCCAACTGGAAAAATCACCCCGCGCCAACTTGGACCCTCCCGCCCATTCTGGGCAAAACTATCACCCCTAGCACCAAAGTCAAAAGTCTAATTTTTGACATCTACATGACAATGGATGCACAAATAGGGTCAGTAGTCAGCGGATCCCACCATCTGCTGCGCCTACTACGCCGACTCGCCCCCTTCATCCCGAAAGAGGACATTGCAGTCGTAGTGGGAACAATCATCAATTCCAGACTAGACTATGCAAATGCCCTTTACCTAGGACTCCCCAAATACCAAATCACTCGTCTGCAAGTCGTTCAAAATACGGCCGCTCGACTAATCAATCTCACCTTCGCTGACAGCCCTTCACTGGTTGCCAGTAAAAGACAGAATCACTTTCAAGTCGCTCTCCCTAACGCATAAGTGTATTCACGGAAATTCCCCCCAATATCTATGCGAAAAAATAAAAGCCCATAACCCAAATCGCATTCTGCGATCCACAAATCAAAACCTCCTCCAGAAACCCAAATCCAAATACAAGTCCAAAGGAGATCGAAGATTTGCAGTCCAAGGTTCTCGGCTGTGGAATGCACTACCAACCACCATTCGACTGGAGTCGGACCACTTGACCTTCAGGAGAAAGATTAAAACCCATCTCTTCTGAGGTTAAAAGGTTTCCTTACCCTTGGAATTGGAAACAGCGCCCAGAGGTGATTCAGTTCGCATGTGCTTGAGCTTTACAAGTTTTTCACTCACTCACTCAGTAATAGAGAACGGTCGCAAAATCAGTCATAAAAACATGTAGCTAAGTATGATACTCTAAGTATAATCCTTGTCAAAAGTTTGTAGAATTCACCTCCATAACATCTCTAACATTCACCCCTTTTTAACAAATGAAACCACCAAGCTCCTCATTCACTCCCTTGTTATCTCTCGCCTTGACTATTGCAACTCCCTTCTTATTGGCCTGCCTCTCCATAGGTTATCCCCTCTTCAGTCTATCATGAATGCTACTGCCAGACAGCTACTGCCAGACTTATCCAGCGAATTAAATTCAAAATACTAACCACAACCTACAAAGCCATCCACAACTCTGCCCCGGGCTACATCACCAATCTTGTGTCCAAACATATCCCAAACCGTCCTCTCCGCTCTTCTCAAGACCTCCTACTGTCAAGCTCTCTCGTCTCTTCCTCCCATGCTTGTCTCCAGGATTTCTCCAGAGCCTCTCCCATCCTCTGGAACTCACTACCTTAACTTGTCCGGCTATCCCCTACTCTTGCTACCTTCAGGCGATCCCTGAAAACTCACCTCCTCAGGGAAGCCTATCACGTCTCCAACTAATATTTTACCACTTCCATCAGCTCATTCCCCACAGTTACAACCTTTTGTACCACCTGCACCACCCTATTAGATCATAAGCTCTTCTGAACAGGGCCCTCTTAATCCTCTTGTATGTTATTGTATTATAACTGTAGTGTCTCCCTTTTATATTGTAAAGCTCTGCGTAAACTGTTGGAGCTTTATAAATCCTGTATAATAATAATAACAATAATAATAATGATACTGGTATAAAAATGTGTACAGCGATACCACTGCTGAATCCAGATGAAGAGGGGTTAACATCAGTCCATCGGCATGTAGATGTCCCGTGAAGGGAACTATCACAACTCCCAGTGGATGGTTGTAGAATCCCAGGTTGATAGAGGGAAGTGATAGAGGGAAGTGTAACAGCCCTTGCGTGTGGCAGATAGTAAGGACCCGCCGGTATGCATATATGAAGGCACAGCAAAGGAGCCCGTCAGACGGAACTTCCTGAAGACCCGGAAGCCGGCGGAGAGGTGAGTACAGATCAAAAGAATTTTCATAGATCGGACCATTATGCAGGTAAAGGACCTGGCCAGTTTTTGCGATTCGGCAATTGCGCGGTCGCGCGATGTGGCTCCCAAACAAACTTGGCGTCCTTTTTTTCCCACAAATAGAGCTTTCTTTTGGTGGTATTTGATCACCTTTGCGTTTTTAATTTTTTTGCGCTTTTAACAAAAATAGAGGGACAATTTTGAAAAAAAAAAAAATGTTTTTACTTTTTACTATAATAAATACCCCCAAAAAAGATATAAACATTTTTTTTCTCAGTTTAGGCCAATACGTATTCTTCTACATATTTTTGGTAAAAAAAATCGCAGTAAGCGTTTAACGATTGGTTTGCGCAAAAGTTATAGCATTTACAAAATAGGGGATAGTTTTATGGCATTTTTATTAAAAAAAAATGTTTTTACTACTAATGGCAGCGATCAGCGATTTTTTTCGGAACTGCGACATTATGGCGGACACATTGGACAATTTTGACACATTTTTGGGACCATTGTCATTTTCACAGCAAAAAATGCTATAAAAATGCATTTTTTTACGGTGAAAATGACAATTGCAGTTTAGGAGTTAACCACTAGGGGGAGCTGTATGGGGTTATGTGTGACCTCATATGTGTTTCTAACTGTAGGGGGGCGGGGCTGGACATGTGACATCACTGATCGCCTTTCCCTATATCAGGGAACAGATGATTAGTGACATTGCCACTGTGAACGGGGAAGGTGTGTCCGCGGTCACGGAGCTTCGGACCGGGTCGCGGGCGTGCGCCCGCGCGTGCGATCCATGGCTGGGCACTTAAAGGGAACGTACAGGTACGTGCCTGTGCCCAGACGTGCCATTCTGCCGACGTAAATGTGCAGGAGGCGGTCCTTAAGTGGTTAACAGGACAGGTTCCACTCAGAACAGGACTCACCATGGTCGATCAAAGAAGTTGAGTGCACATGCTCAGCGTCATATCCAGAGGTTGTCTTTGGGAATAGACGTATGAGTGCTGCCAGGATTGCTGCAGAGGTTGAAGGGGTGGGGGGGTCAGCCTGTCAGTGCTCAGACCATACGCCGCACACTGCATCAAATAGGTCTGCATGGCTGTCTTCCCAGAAGGAAGCCTTTTCTAAAGATGATGCACACGGAAACCTGCAAACATTTTGCTGAAAACAAGCAGACTAGGGACATGGATTACTGGAACCATGTCCTGTGGTCTGATGAGACCAAGATAAACGTATTTGGTTCAGATGGTGTCAAGCGTGTGTGGAGGCAACCAGGTGAGGAGTACAAAGACAAGTGTGTCTTGCCTACACTCAAGCAAGGTGGTGGAAGTGTCATGGTCTGGGGCTGCATGAGTGCTGTCGGCACTGGGGAGGTACAGTTCACTGAGGGAACCATGAATGCCAACATGTACTGTGACATACTGAAGCAGAGCATGATCCTTTCCCCTCGGAGACTGGGCTGCAGGGCAGTATTCCAACATGATAACGACCCCAAACATACCTCCAAGATGACCACTGCCTTGGTAAAGAAGCTGAGGGTAAAGGTGATGGACTGGCCAAACATGTCTCCAGACCTAAACCCTATTGAGTATCTGTGGGGCATCCTCAAATGGAAGGTGGAGGAGCGCAAGGTCTCTAACATCCACCAGCTTCGTGATGTCATCATGGAGGAGGGGAAGAGGACTCCAGTGGCAACCTGTGAAGCTCTGGTGAACTCCATGCCCAAAGGAGGGAAAAGGCAGTGCTGGAAAATAATGGTGGCCACACAAAATATTGACACTTTGGGCCCAATTTGGACATTTTTACTTAGGGGTGTACTCACTTTTGTTGCCAATGGTTTAGACATTAAAGCGGAGTTCCACCCAAAAGTGGAACTTCCGCTTTAAGAACTCCTTGCCCCTTTACATGCCACATTTGGCATGTAATTTGTTTAGGGGGAGTGGGGGCTTCATTAGGAGTGGGACTTCCTGTCCCACTTCCTCCTTCCGCCTAGGCGACTCCCCCTCTCCACCTAGGTGGCCCCTCCCTCTAGGCAATCTCCTGGGACACATGACAGGTCCCAGAAGATCGCCTGTCCATGCGCAGTGCGTGCCTGGCTGTTAAGCCAAAAGCTGTCATGGCTGGGTGCCCAGAGTGGCAATGAAGGCGTCGGTGGAGAGGCGCGACATGTCTGTTTATGAAAAGTCAGCAGCTACACTTTTTATAGCTGCTGACTTTTAACCACTTCCTTACTGGGCACATATACCCCTTCCTGACCAGGTGAAATTTCAGCTTGTGGCACTGCGTCACTTTAACTGACAATTGCGCGGTCGTGCGACGTGGCTCCCAAACAAAATTGACGTCCTTTTTTCCCCACAAATAGAGCTTTCTTTTGGTGGTATTTGATCGCCTCTGCGGTTTTTATTTTTTGCGCTATAAACAAAAATAGAGCGACAATTTTGAAAAAAAAACAATATTTTTTACTTGTTGCTATAATAAATAGCCCAATTTTTTGTAAAAAACATTTTTTTTTCTCAGTCTAGGCGATACGTATTCTTCTACATATTTTTGGAAAAAAAAAAAAAATCGCAAGAAGCGTCTGGTTTGCGCAAAAGTTATTGCGCTTACAAAATAGGGGACATAATTATTATTTTTTATTATTTTTTTTTACTACTTATGGATCCTAAATCCCCCAGCGGAATTCAAATTCCGCGGCTAGGGGAGTGTACTATTTAAATCAGGCGCGTTCCCGCGCCGATTTAAATGCGCAGGCGCCGTCCGCGAAATTTCCCGGCGTGCATTGCTCCCACTGACGTCGCTAGGACGTCAGTGGTTGCGACGCTTACGTAAACGACGTCCGTCCGTATTCGAGAACGACTTACGCAAACGACGTTAAAAATTTTAAATTTGACGCGGGAACGTCGGCTATACTTAACATTGGCTGCGCCTGATAAAAGAAAGGGTAAGTATACGACGGAAAACCGCTACGGAAACGACATAAGAACACTGCGACGGGTCCGCGTACGTTCGTGAATTTGCGCATCTCGCTGATTTACATATTATTTATCGTAAATCAGCGGGAACGCCCCCGGTGCCATTTTTAAATTGAAAAAAAGATCCGACAGTGTAACACATTGTAACACTGTCGGATCTAGCCCTATCTATGCGTAACTGATTCTATGAATCAGGCGCATAGATAGGACCAGTTTACGTCAGAGATACGATGGTGTATCTGTAGATACACCGTCGTATCTCTTTGTGAATCTGGCCCACTGTGTATATAGTTACATTGGTCCAATGTAACTTTGTAAAAAATGCCATACAGTTGAACCTCGGATTACGAGCATAATCCGTTCCAGGAGTATGCTCGTAATCCAAAGTACTCGCATATCAAATCGATTTTCCCATTGAAGTCAATGGAAACAAAAATTATTTGTTCCGCGTTAACTACAATGGGATGCAATACTGAAAGCGGCCAGAGGTGGGGGCGCCAGAGAGCGCAGGAAATGGCCAAAAAGGCCCGAGGACACTTTGGCTAGTTTATCTGCGCCCCCGTACCTCAGGCCAAATGAGGTACTGCAGGCTAATGTTGGGCTTTTCTCGGCTCCTGCGCCCCCGTGCCTCACCCCAAATGAGGTACTGCAGGCGTATTTTCGGCTCTGCTTGGCTTATGCGCCCCCGTACCTCAGGCCAAATGAGGTACTGCAGGCCTATTTCGCTTGAATTCTGCTCGTCTTGCGAGTCAATACTCGCAAACCAAGTCAGAATTAAAAAAAAAAAGTTGCTCGCAAATCAAAATGCTCTCAAACCAAGTTACTGTTAAATCAAGATTCCACTGTACCTGGGATTCATCTTTAATCTGGAGCCCTTTTCTCTGAAAAGGAAGGTAATATCACTGTATCTTCCATCCATTGACTGCTTTGCAGAACAAGGATTACTAGACTCTTTCATTTGAAGAGTATTTGCAGGACAGAAAAGAATGCATTAAATAGTAATGTTATATTGTACTACAACGACGAGTATGTATTACAAACTCTCACACAAATTGCAACCTCCAAAATGATCATATATAAATAACGGAGATGGATATAATAAACATGGCCTGCAATGTGGTCACTTTATTTAAAGAGTTCAACAATGTAACTCAAAGCAAGTCTTTATTTACTCATGGGGCTGGATTCAGATACTTCGGAGTACCTTTAGGTACGGCATAACGTATCTCAGATACGTTACGCCGCCGTAAATTAGGGCGCAAGTTCTGTATTCAGAAAGAACTTGCGCCCTTAGTTACGGCAGCGTAACGTATGTGCCCCTGCGTATTTGACGTATTTTACGAACAGCGCATGCCAGTGGCGGCTGGTGCTCAAAATTTTTGGGGGGGCGCAAACGAAAAAAAAAAAAATTGCAGCCTCACTGTGCCCATCACATGCAGCCACTGTGCCATCAAACGCAGCCACTGTGCCATGCCACCAAATGCAGCCACTGTGCCATCAATTGTCACCACTGTGCCATGCCATCAAACGCAGCCACTGTGCCATCAATTGTCACCACTGTGCCATGCCATCAAACGCAGCCACTGTGCCATCAATTGTCACCACTGTGCCATGCCATCAAACGCAGCCACTGTGCCATCAATTGTCACCACTGTGCCATGCCATCAAACACAGCAACTGTGCCATCAATTGTCACCACTGTGCCATGCCATCAAACAGCAACTGTGCCATCAATTGTCACCACTGTGCCATGCCATCAAACGCAGCCACTGTGCCATCAATTGTCACCACTGTGCCATGCCATCAAACACAGCAACTGTGCCATCAATTGTCACCACTGTGCCATCAATTGTCACCACTGTGCCATGCCATCAAACGCAGCCACTGTGCCATCAATTGTCACCACTGTGCCATGCCATCAAACGCAGCCACTGTGCCATCAATTGTCACCACTGTGCCATGCCATCAAACGCAACCACTGTGCCATCAATTGTCACCACTGTGCCATGCAACACAGCAACTGTGCCATCCATTGTCACCACTGTGCCATGCCATCAAACGCAGCCACTGTGCCATCAATTGTCACCACTGTGCCATACCATCAAACGC